>NC_134559.1:36153068-36317475 GCF_025594145.1 Primulina tabacum
GACGCAGATTACTCCAGAGACGGTTAACTCATTAAAAACAATTATTTCGACTGTTTTATCCATAATTTACGTAAACGGCGCGAGGTCTTCCCAGGGAGGTCACCCATCCTAGCTCTGCCATCGCGCCAGAACGCTTAACTTCATGGTTATGATTGGGCGAGAGCAGTGCCGCGTGTTGTCCATCCGCCCGCTCCACACGTACTCGAGGGATATAAGAATAAACATCCCACTCAATGTCGGGTGCGATCATACCAGCACTAATGCACCGGATCCCATCAGAACTCCGAAGTTAAGCGTGCTTGGGCGAGAGCAGTACTAGGATGGGTGACCCCCTGGGAAGTCCTCGTGTTGCACCCTTTTCGTTTTTTCTATTTTTGATTACTTGTTGACAGACGATTTTCGGCTCAAATCATCTGAATCTCGATCGGGACCAGATAAGACATGTGAAATGAAAGTAGCTCGGGCACTGCCGGATTTGGACAAAATTGTAGGCTAATTTGATTGTAAACGGGCAAACGGACGAGACTCATTACTACGCAATGAGCTGACGAGATTTTAGCCGAATTCCTTCTCTAAGACCCTCTAATTTGCGATTTACCGCTTCTGTTAAGCTTTCGTTTCCTCGAGAAATCCGCTTAGGAAGTTCGAAATTCGATTCCGGTTCCATTTTATCGTATCCCAGGCATAATAATAGCTTTACATTCGTTATTTCCTTCTTCTTATTTTTTTTCTATTTTCTGGGAACATTTATCGATTTTTGTTGTCGTGAGCCGGTTCTGTGCGGAAGGGTATGACGCAGATTACTCCGGAGACGGTTAACTCATTAAAAACAATTATTTCGACTGTTTTATCCATAATTTACGTAAACGGTCGCGACACGAGGTCTTCCCAGGGAGGTCACCCATCCTAGCTCTGCCATCGCGCCAGAACGCTTAACTTCATGGTTATGATTGGGCGAGAGCAGTGCCGCGTGTTGTCCATCGCCGCCCGCTCCACACGTACTCGAGGGATATAAGAATAAACATCCCACTCAATGTCGGGTGCGATCATACCAGCACTAATGCACCGGATCCCATCAGAACTCCGAAGTTAAGCGTGCTTGGGCGAGAGCAGTACTAGGATGGGTGACCCCCTGGGAAGTCCTCGTGTTGCACCCTTTTCGTGTTTTTCTATTTTTGATTACTTGTTGACAGACGATTTTCGGCTCAAATCATCTGAATCTCGATCGGGACCAGATAAGACATGTGAAATGAAAGTAGCTCGGGCACTGCCGGATTTGGACAAAATTGTAGGCTAATTTGATTGTAAACGGGCAAACGGACGAGACTCATTACTACGCAATGAGCTGACGAGATTTTAGCCGAATTCCTTCTCTAAGACCCTCTAATTTGCGATTTACCGCTTCTGTTAAGCTTTCGTTTCCTCGAGAAATCCGCTTAGGAAGTTCGAAATTCGATTCCGGTTCCATTTTAATCGTATCCCAAGCATAATAATAGCTTTACATTCGTTATTTCCTTCTCTTATTTATTTTTTTCTATTTTCTAGGAACATTATTCATTTTTGGGAACATTTAATTCATTTTGTTGTCGTGAGCCGGTTCTGTGGGAAGGGGTAATGATGCAGATTACTCCGGAGACGGTTAACCATTAAAACAATATTCGACTGTCTTTATCCATAATTTAAGTAAACGGTTGCGACACGAGGTCTTCCTAGGAGGTCACCCTTCCTAAGCCCTGCCATCGCGCCAGAAATGGCTTAACTTCATGATTCTGATGTGCTGGCGAGAACAGTGCCGCTGTTGTCCATCACCGCTTGCTCCACCCGTACCTAGGGATATAAGAATAAACATCCTACTTAATGTGGAGTGCGATCATACCAGCACTAATGCACCGGATCCCTCAAAACACTCCGAAGTTAGCGTGCTTGTGAGCGAGAGCAGTACTAGGATGGGTGCCCCCCTGGGAAGTCCTCGTGTTGCACCCTTTTCGTGTATTTCTTTTGTGATTACTTTGTTGACAGACGATTTTCCGGCTCAAATCATCTGAATCTCGATCGGGACTAGATAAGACATGTGAAATGAAAGTAGCTCGGGCACTGCCGGATTTGGACAAAATTGTAGGCTAATTGATTGTAAACGGGCAACGACGAGACTCATTGCTAGGCATGAGCTGACGAGATTTAGCCGAATTCCTTCTTCTAAGACCCTCTAATTTGCGATTTACCGCTTCTTTAAGCTTTCGGTTTCTCGAGAAATCGCTTAGGAATTATTGAAATTCGATTCCGGTTCCATTTTTATCGTATCCGAGGCATAATAATAGCTTTACATTGTTATTTCCTTCTTCTTATTTTTTTTCTATTTTCTGGGAACATTTATCGATTTTTGTTGTCGTGAGCCGGTTCTGTTCGGAAGGGGTATGACGCAAATTACTCCAGAGACGGTTAACTCATTAAAAACAATTATTTCGAACTGTTTTAATCCATAATTTACGTAAACGGTCGCGATACAAGTCTTCCCAGGGAGGTCACCCATCCTAGCTCTGCCATCGCGCCAGAACGCTTAACTTCATGGTTATGATTGGCGGAGAGCAGTGCCGCGTGTTGGTCCATTCACCTGCCCGCTCCACACGTACTCGAGGGATATAAGAATAAACATCCCACTCAATGTTGGGTGCGATCATACCAGCACTAATGCACCGGATCCCATCAGAACTCCGAAGTTAAGGGTGATTGGGCGAAAGCGCAGTACTAGGATGGGTGACCCCTGGGAACGTCCTCGTGTTGCACCCCTTTTCGTGTTTTTCAATTTTTTCATTACTTGTTGACAGACGATTTTCGGCTCAAATCATCTGAATCTCGATCGAGACCAGATAAGACATGTGAATGAAAGTAGCTCGGGCACTGCCGGATTTGGACAAAATTGTAGGCTATTTGATTGTAAACGGGGCAAACGGACGAGACGCATTACTACGAAATGAGCTGACGAGATTTTATCCGAAGTTCTTCTCTAAGACCCTCTATTTGCGATTTAACCGCTTCTGTTAAGCTTTCGTTTCCTCATCAAGAAATCCGCTTAGAAAGTATTCGAAATTCGATTCCGGTTACCATTTTAGTCGTAATCCCAAGCATAATAATAGCTTTACCATTCGTTATTTCCTTCTTCATATTTTTTTTTCTATTTTCTGGGGAACAGTTATTCATTTTTTTTGTCTTGAGCCGGTTCTGTGCGGAAGGGTAGGAGCAGATTACTCCGGAGACGGTTAACTCATTCAAAAACAATATTTCGTCTGTTTTATCACATATTTACGTAAACGGATCGCGACAAGTAGGTCTTCCCAGGGAGGTCACCCATCCTACCTTACCATACGAGCCAGAACGCTTAACTTCATGGTTAATAATTGGGCGAGAGCAGTGCCGCGTGTTGTCCATCGCCGCCCGCTTCACACGTACTCGAGGAGATATAAGAATAAACATCCCACTCAATGTCGGTGCGATCATACCAGCCCTATGCACCGGATCCCATCAGAACTCCGAAGTTAAGCGTGCTTGGGCGAAAGCGCAAGTACTAGGATGGGTGACCCCCTGGGAAGTCCTCGTTGTTGCACCCTTTTTCGTGTTTTTCTATTTTGATTACTTGTTGACAGACGATTTTCGAGCTCAAATCAATCTGAATCTCGATCGAGACCAGATAGACATGTGAAATGAAAGTAGCTCGGGCACTGCCGGATTTGGACAAAATTGTAGGCTAATTTGATTGTAAACGGGCAAACGACGAGACTCATTACTACGCAATGAGCTGACGAGATTTTAAGCCGAATTCCTTCTCTAAGACCCTCTATTTTGCGATTTACCGTTCTGTTAAGCTTTCGTTTCCTCAAGAAATCCGCTTAGAAGTTCGAAATTCGATTCCGGTTCCTATTTTATCGTATCCAAGCATAATAAGAGCTTTACATTCGTTATTCCTTCTTCTTATTTTTATCTCTTTTATGGGAAAATTTGATTCATTTTGGGAACATTTATTCATTTTTGTTGTCGTGAGCCGGTTCTGTGCGGGAAGGGTATGATGCAGATTAGCTTCCGGAGACGGTTAACTCATTAAAAACAATATTTCGCTGTTTTATGCATAATTTACGTAAACGGTCCGACACGAGGTCTTTCCAGGGAGGTCACCCATCCTAGCTCTGCCATCGCCGCCAGAACGCTTAACTTCATGGTATGATTGGGCGAGAGCAGTGCCGCGTGTTGTCCATCGACCGCCCGCGTCCACACGTACTCGAGGGATATAAGAATAAAATCCCACTCAATGTCGGGTGAGATCATACCAGCACTAATGCACCGATCCCATCAGAACTCCGAAGTAAGCGTGCTTGGGCGAAAGCGCAGTACTAGGATTGGGTGACCCCCTGGGAAGTCCTCGTGTTGCACCCTTTTCGTGTTTTTCTATTTTGATTACTTGTTGACAGACGATTTTCGGCTCAAATCATCTGAATCACGATCGAGACCAGATAAGACATGTGAAATGAAAGTAGCTCGGGCACTGCCGGATTGGACAAAATTGTAGGCTAATTTGATTGTAAACGGGCAAACGGACGAGACCATTACTACGAAATGAGCTGACGAGATTTTATCCGAATTCCTTCTCTAAGACCCTCTAATTTGCGATATACCGACTTCGTTAAGCTTCGTTTCCTCAAGAAATCCGCTTAGAAAGTTCGAAATTCGATTCCGGTTCCATTTTATCGTATCCCTAGCATAATAATAGCTTTACATTCGTTATTTCCTTCTTCATATTTTTTTCTATTGTTCTGGGGAACATTTAGCGATTTTTGTTGTCTTGAGCCGGTTCTGTGCGGAAGTGTCTGACGCAGATTACTCCGGAGACGGTTAACTCATTAAAAACAATTATTTCGACTTTTTTTATCCATAATTACGTAAACGATCGCGACACGAGGTCCTTCCAGGGAGTCACCCATCCTACCTCTCCCATCGAGCCAGAACGCTTAACTTCATGGTTATAATTGAGCGAGAAGCAGTGCCGCGTGTTGTCCTCGCCCGCCCGCTCCACACGTACTCGAGGGATATAAGAATAAACATCCCACTCAATGTCGGGTGCGATCATACCAGCACTAATGCACCGGATCCCATCAGAACTCCGAAGTTAAGCGTGCTTGGGCGAAAGCGCAGTACTAGGATGGGAAACCCCCTGGGAAGTCCTCGTGTTGCACCCCTTTTCGTGTTTTTCTATTTTCGATTACTTGTTGACAGACGATTTTCGGCTCAAATCATCTGAATCTCGATCGAGACCAGATAAGACATGTGAAATGAAAGTAGCTCGGGCACTGCCGGATTGGGACAAAATTGTAGGCTAATTTGATTGTAAACGGGCAAACGGACGAGACTCATTACTACGCAATGAGCTGACGAGATTTTAGCCGAATTCCTTCTCTAAGACCCTCTATTTTGCGATTTACCGCTTCTGTTAAGCTTTCGTTTCCTCAAGAAATCCGCTTAGAAAGTTCGAAATTCGATTCTGGTTCCATTTTATCGTATCCCAAGCATAATAATAGCTTTACATTCGTTATTTCCTTCTTCTTATTTTTTTTTTCTATTTTCTGGGAACATTTATTCATTTTTGGGAACATTTATTCATTTTTGTTGTCGTGAGCCGGTTCTGTGGGGAAGGGTATGATGCAGATTACTCCGAAGACGGTTAACTCATTAAAAACAATATTTCGACTGTTTTATCCATAATTTAAGTAAACGGTTGCGACATGAGGTCTTCATAGGGAGGTCACCCTTCCTAGCCCTGCCATCGCGCCAGAAAGCTTAACTTCATGATTCTGATTGGGCGAGAACAGTGCCGCGTGTTGTCCATCGTCGCTTGCTCCACCCGTACTCGAGGGATATAAGAATAAACATCCCACTTAATGACGGGTGCGATCATACCAGCACTAATGCACCGGATCCCATCAAAACTCCGAAGTTAAGCGTGCTTGGGCGAGAGCAGTACTAGGATGGGTGCTCCCCTGGGAAGTCCTCGTGTTGCACCCTTTTTCGTGTATTTCTTTTGTGATTACTTGTTGACAGACGATTTTCGGCTCAAATCATCTGAATCTCGATCGGGACTAGATAAGACATGTGAAATGAAAGTAGCTCGGGCACTGCCGGATTTGGACAAAATTGCAGGCTAATTTGATTGTAAACGGGCAAACATACGAGACTCATTGCTACGCAATGAGCTGACGAGATTTTAGCCGAATTCCTTCTTTAAGACCCTCTAATTTGCGATTTACCGCTTCTGTTAAGCTTTCGTTTTCTCGAGAAATCCGCTTAGGAATTTTGAAATTCGATTCCGGTTCCATTTTATCGTATCCGAGGCATAATAATAGCTTTACATTCGTTATTTCCTTCTTCTTATTTTTTTTCTATTTTCTGGGAACATTTATCGATTTTTGTTGTCGTGAACCGGTTCTGTGCGGAAGGGTATGACGCAGATTACTCCAGAGACGATTAATTCATTAAAAACAATTATTTCGACTGTTTTATCCATAATTTACGTAAACGGTCGCGATACGAAGTCTTCCCAGGGAGGTCACCCATCCTAGCTCTGCCATCGCGCCAGAACGCTTAACTTCATGGTTATGATTGGGCGAGAGCAGTGCCGCGTGTTGTCCATCACCGCCCGCTCCACACGTACTCGAGGGATATAAGAATAAATATCCCACTCAATGTTGGGTGCGATCATACCAGCACTAATGCACCGGATCCCATCAGAACTCCGAAGTTAAGCGTGCTTGGGCGAAAGCGCAGTATTAGGATGGGTGACCCCCTGGGAAGTACTCGTGTTGCACCCCTTTTCGTGTTTTTCTATTTTTGATTACTTGTTGACAGACGATTTTCGGCTCAAATCATATGAATCTTGATCGGGACCAGATAAGACATGTTAAATGAAAGCTGCTCGGGCACTGCCGGATTTGGACAAAATTGTAGGCTAATTTGATTGTAAACGGGCAAACGGACGAGACTCATTACTATGCAATGAGCTGACGAGATTTTAGCCGAATTCCTTCTCTAAGACCCTCTAATTTGCGATTTATCGCTTCTGTTAAGCTTTCGTTTCCTCGAGAAATCCGCTTAGGAAGTTCGAAATTCGATTCTGGTTCCATTTTATCGTTTCCCAAGAATAATAATAGCTTTACATTCGTTATTTCCTTCTTCTTATTTTTTTTTCTATTTTCTGTGAACATTTATCGATTTTTGTTGTCGTGAGCCGGTTCTGTGCGGAAGGATATGACGCAGATTACACCAGAGACGGTTAACTCATTAAAAACAATTATTTCGACTGTTTTATCCATCATTTACGTAAACGGTCGCGACACGAGGTCTTCCCAGGGTGGTCACCCATCCTAGCTCTGCCATCGCGCCAGAACGCTTAACTTCATGGTTATGATTGGGCGAGAGCAGTGCCGCGTGTTGTCCATCGTCGCCTGATCCAAACGTATTCGAGGGATATAAGAATAAACATCCCACTTAATGTCTGGTGCGATCATACCAGCACTAATGCACCGGATCCCATCAGAACTCCGAAGTTAAGAGTGCTTGGGCGAGAGCAATACTAGGATGAGGGTGACCCCCTGGGAAGTCCTCGTGTTGCACCCCTTTTCGTGTTTTTCTATTTTTGATTACTTGTTGACAGACGGTTTTCGGCTCAAATCATCAGAATCTTGATCGAGACCAGATAAGACATGTGAAATGAAAGTAGCTCGGGCACTGCCGGATTTGGACAAAATTGTAGGCTAATTTGATTGTAAACGGGCAAACGGACGAGACTCATTACTACGCAATGAGCTGGCGAGATTTTAGCCGAATTCCGTCTCTAAGACCTTTTAATTTGCGATTTACCGCTTCTGTTAAGCTTTCGTTTCCTCGAGAAATCCGCTTAGGAAGTTCGAAATTTTATTCCGGTTCCATTTTATCGTATCCGAGGCATAATAATTGCTTTACATTCGTTATTTCCTTCTTCTTATTTTTTTTCTATTTTCGGGGAACATTTATCGATTTTTGTTGTCGTGAGCCGGTTCTGTGCGGAAGGGTATGACGTAGATTACTCCGGAGACGGTTAACTCATTAAAAATAATTATTTCGACTGTTTTATCCATAATTTACGTAAACGGTCGCGACACGAGGTCTTCCCAAGGAGGTCACCCATCCTTCCTCTGCCATCGCGCCAGAATGCTTAACTTCATGGTTATGATTGGGCGAGAGCAGTGCCGCGTGTTGTCCATCGCCGCCCGCTCCACACGTACTCGAGGGATATAAGGATAAACATCCCACTCAATGTCGGGTGCGATCATACCAGCACTAATGTACCGGATCTCATCAGAACTCCGAAGTTAAAGCGTTCCCTCTGGGAAGTCCTCGTGTTGCACCCTTTTCCGTGTTTTTCTATTTTTGATTACTTGTTGACAGACGATTTTCGGCTCAAATCAACTGAATCTCGATCGGGACCAGATAAGACATGTGAAATGAAAGTAGCTCGGGCACTGCTGGATTTGGACAAAATTTTAGGCTAATTGGATTGTAAACGGGCAAACGGACGAGACTCATTACTACGCAATGAGCTGACGAGATTTTAGCCGAATTCCTTCTCTAAGACCCTCTAATTTGCGATTTACCGCTTCTGTTCAGCTTTCGTTTCCTCGAGAAATCCGCCTAGGAAGTTCGAAATTCGATTCCGGTTCCATTTTATCGTATCCCAGGCATAATAATAGCTTTACATTCGTTATTTCCTTCTTCTTATTTTTTTCTATTTTATGGGAACATTTATCGATTTTTATTGTCGTGAGCCGGTTCTGTGCGGAAGGATATGACGCAGATTACTCCGGAGACGGTTAACTCATTAAAAACACTTATTTCGACTCTTTTAACCATAATTTACGTAAACGGTCGCGACACGAGGTCTTCCCAGGGAGGTCACCCATCCTAACTCTGCCATCGCGCCAGAACGCTTAACTTCATGGTTATGATTGGGCGAGAGCAGTGCCGCGTGTTGTCCATCGCCGCCCGCTCCACACGTCTTCGAGGGATATAAGAATAAACATCCCACTCAATGTCGGGTGCGATCATACCAGCACTAATGCACCGGATCCCATCAGAACTCCGAAGTTAAGCGTGCTTGGGCGAAAGCGCAGTACTAGGATGGGTGACCCCCTGGGAAGTCCTCGTCTTGCACCCCTTTTCGTGTTTTTCTATTTTTGATTACTTGTTGACAGACGATTTTCGGCTCAAATCATCTGAATCTCGATCGAGACTAGATAAGACATGTGAAATGAAAGTAGCTCGGGTAATGCCGGATTTGGACAAAATTGTAGGCTAATTTGATTGTAAACGGGCAAACGGACGAGACTCATTACTATGCAATGAGCTGACGAGATTTTAGCCGAATTCCTTCTCTAAGACCCTCTAATTTGCGATTTACTGCTTCTGTTAAGCTTTCGTTTCCTCGAGAAATCCGCTTAGGAAGTTTGAAATTCGATTCCGGTTCCATTTAATCGTATCCCAAACATAATAATAGCTTTACATTCGTTATTTCCTTCTTCTTAGTTTTTTTTTCTATTTTCTGGGAACATTTATCGATTTTTTTGTCGTGAGCCGGTTCTGTGCGGAAGGGTATGACGCAGATTACTCCGGAGACGGTTAACTCATTAAAAACAATTATTTCGACTGTTTTATCCATAATTTACGTAAACGATCGCGACACGAGGTCTTCCCAGGGAGGTCACCCATCCTAGCTCTTCCATCGCGCCAGAACGCTTAACTTCATGGTTCTGATTGGGCGAGAACAGTGCCGCGTGTTGTCCATCGCCGCTTGCTCCACCCGTACTCGAGGGATATAAGAATAAACATCCCACTCAATGACAGTTGCGATCATACCAGCACTAATGCACCGGATCCCATCAGAACTCCGAAGTTAAGCGTGCTTAGGCGAGAACAGTACTAGGATGGGTGATCTCCTGGGAAGTGTTCGTGTTTCACCCTTTTTCGTCTTTTTCTATTTTTTATTACTTGTTGACAGACGATTTTCGGCTCAAATGATCTGAATCTCGATCGGGACTAGATAAGACATGTGAAATGAAAGTAGCTCGGGCACTGCTGGATTTGGACAAAATTGTAGGCTAATTTGATTGTAAATGAGCAAACGGACGAGACTAATTAATACGCAATGAGCTGACGAGATTTTAGCCGAATTCCTTATCTAAGACCCTCTAATTTGCGATTTACCGCTTCTGTTAAGCTTTCGTTTCCTCGAGAAATCCGCTTAGGAAGTTCGAAATTCGATTCTGGTTTCTTTTTATCGTATCCTAAGAATAATAATAGCTTTACATTCGTTATTTCCTTCTTCTTATTTTTTTTTTAATTTTCTGGGAACATTTATCGATTTTTGTTGTCGTGAGCCGGTTCTGTGCGGAAGGGTATGACGCAGATTACTCTGGAGACGGTCAACTCATTAAAAACAATTATTTCGACTGTTTTATCTATAATTTACGTAAACGGTCGCGACACGAGGTCTTCCCAGGGAGGTCACCCATCCTACCTCTGCCATCGCGCCAGAACGCTTAACTTCATGGTTATGATTGGGCGAGAGCAGTGACGCGTGTTGTCCATTGCCGCCCGCTCCTTAGGTACTCGAGGGATATAAGAATAAACATCCCACTCAATGTCGGGTGCGATCATACCAGCACTAATGCACCGGATCCCATCAGAACACCGAAGTTAAGCGTGCTTGGGCGAAAGCGCAGTACTAGGATCGGTGACCCCCTGGGAAGTCCTCGTGTTGCACCCCTTTTCGTGTTTTTCTATTTTTGATTACTTGTTGACGGACGATTTTCTACTCAAATCATCTGAATCTCTATCGGGACCGAATAAGACATGTGAAATCAGCGTAGCTCGGGTATTGCCTGATTTGGACAAAATTGTAGGCTAATTTTATTGTAAACGGGCAAACAGACAAGACTCATTACTACGCAATGAGCTGACGAAATTTTAGCCGAATTCCTTCTCTAAGACCCTCTAATTTGCGATTTAACGCTCCTGTTAAGCTTTCGTTTCCTCAAGAAATCCGCTTAGAAAGTTCGAAATTCGATTCCGGTTCCATTTTATCGTATCCCAAGCATAATAATAGCTTTACATTCGTTATTTCCTTCTTCTTATTTTTTTTTCTATTTTCTGGGAAAATTTATTCATTTTTGTTGTCGTGAGCCGGTTCTGTGTGGAAGGGTATGACGCAGATTACTCTGGAGACGGTCAACTCATTAAAAACAATATTGCGACTGTTTTATCCATAATTTACGTAAACGGTCGCGACACGAGGTCTTCCCAGGGAGGTCACCCATCCTAGCTCTGCCATCGCGCCAAAACGCTTAACTTCATGGTTATGATTGGGCGAGAGTAGTGATGCGTGTTGTCCATCGCCGCCCGCTCCACACGTACTCGAGGGATATAAGAATAAACATCCCACCCAATGTCGGGTGCGATCATACTAGCACTAATGCACCGGATCCCATCAGAACTCCGAAGTTAAGCGTGCTTGGGCGAGAGCAGTACTAGGATGGGTGACCCCCTGCGACGTCCTCGTGTTGCACCCCTTTTCGTGTTTTTCTATTTCTGATTACTTGTTTACAGACGAGTTTCGGCTCAAATCATCTGAATCTCGATCGGGACCAGATAAGACATGTGAAATGAAAGTAGCTCGGGCACTGCCGGATTTGGACAAAATTGTAGGCTAATTTGATTGTAAACGGGCAAACTGACGAGACTTATTGCTACGCAATGACCTGACGAGATTTGAGCCGAATTCCGTCTCTAAGACCCTCTAATTTGTGATTTATTGCTTCTGTTAAGCTTTCGTTTTCTCGAGAAATCCGTTTAGGAAGTTCGAAATTCGATTCCGGTTCCATTTTATCGTATCCGAGGCATAATAATAGCTTTACATTCGTTATTTCCTTCTTCTTATTTTTTTCTATTTTCTGGGAACATTTATCGATTTTTGTTGTCCTGAGCCGGTTCTGTGCGGAAGGGTATGACGCAGATTACTCCGGAGACGGTTAACTCATTAAAAACAATTATTTCCACTGTTTTATCCATAATTTACGTAAACAGTCGCGATACGAGGTCTTCCCAGGGGGGTCACCCATCCTTGCTCTGCCATCGCGCCAGAACGCTTAACTTCATGGTTATGATTGGGCGAGAGCAGTGCCGCGTGTTGTCCATCGCTGCCCGCTCCACACGTACTCGAGGGATATAAGAATAAACATCCCACTAGAGCTGACGAGATTTTAGCCGAATTTCTTCTCTAACACCCTCTAATTTGCGATTTACCGCTTCTGTTAAGCTTTCGTTTCCTCGAGAAATCCGCTTAGGAAGTTCGAAATTCGATTCCGGTTCCATTTTATAGTATCCCAGGCATAATAACAGCTTTACATTCGTTATTTCCTTCTTCTTATTTTTTTTTCTATTTTCTGGGAACATTTATTCATTTTTGTTGTCATGAGCCGGTTCTGTGTGGAAGGGTATGACGCAGATTACTCCGGAGAAGGTCAACTCATTAAAAACAATATTTCGACTGTTTTATCCATAATTTACCTAAACGGTCGCGACACGAGGTCTTCACAGAAAGGTCACCCATCCTAGCTCTGCCATCGCGCCAGAACGCTTAACTTCATGGTTATGATTGGGCGAGAGCAGTGCCGCGTGTTGTCCATCGCCGCCCGCTCCACACGTACTCGAGGGATATAAGAATAAACATCCCACTCAATGTCGGGTGCGATCATACCAGCACTAATGCACCGGATCCCATCAGAACTCCGAAGTTAAGCGTGCTTGGGCGAAAGCGCAGTACTAGGATGGGTGACACCCTGGGAAGTCCTCGTGTTGCACCCCTTTTCGTGTTTTTCTATTTTTGATTACTTGTTGACAGACGATTTTCGGCTCAAATCATCTGAATCTCGATCGGGACCAGATAAGACATGTGAAATGAAAGTAGCTCAGGCACTGCCGGATTTGGACAAAATTGTAGGCTAATTTGATTGTAAACGGGCAAGCGGACGAGACTCATTACTACGCAATGAGCTGACGAGATTTTAGCCGAATTTCTTCTCTAAGACCCTCTAATTTGCGATTTACCGCTTCTGTTAAGCTTTCGTTTCCTCAAGAAATCCGCTTAGGAAGTTCGAAATTCGATTTCGGTTCCATTTTATCGTATCCCAGGCATAATAACAGCTTTACATTCGTTATTTCCTTCTTCTTATTTTTTTTTTCTATTTTCTGGGAACATTTATCGATTTTTGTTGTCGTGAGCCGGTTCTGTGCGGAAGGGTATGACGCAGAATACTCCGGAGACGGTTAACTCATTAAAAACAATAATTTCGACTGTTTTATCCATAATTTACGTAAACAGTCGCGGCACGAGGTCTTCCCGGGGAGGTCACCCATCCTACCTCTGCCATCGCGCTAGAACGCTTAACTTCGTGGTTATGATTGGGCGAGAGCAGTGCCGCGTGTTGTCCATCTCCGCCCGCTCCACACGTACTCGTGGGATATAAGAATAAACATCCCACTCAATGTCGGATGCGATCATACCAGCACTAATGCACCGGATCCCATCAGAACTCCGAAGTTAAGCGTGCTTGGGCAAGAGCAGTACTAGGATGAGTGACACCCTGGAAAGTCCTCGTGTTTCACCCCATTTCGTGTTGTTCTATTTTTGATTACTTGTTGACAGATGATTTTCGGCTCAAATCATCTGAATCTCGATCGGACCAGATAAGACATGTGAAATGAAAGTAGCTCGGGCACTGCCGGATTTGGACAAAATTGTAGGCTAATTTGATTGTAAACGGGCAAACGGACGACACTCATTACTCCGCAAAGTGCTCGCGAGATTTTTGCTAAATTTCTTCTCTAAGACCCTCTAATTTGCGATTTACCGCTTTTTTTAATGTTCCGTTTCCTCGAGAAATCTGTTCAGGAAGTTCGAAATTCGATTCCGGATCCATTTTATCGTATCCCAGGAATAATAATAGCTTTACATTCTTGGAAGTCCTCGTGTTGCACCCCTTTTCGTGATTTTCTATTTTTGATTACTTGTTGACAGAAGATTTTCGGCTCAAATCATCTGAATCTCGATCGGGACCCGATAAAACATGTGAAATGAAAGTAGCTCGGGCACTGCCGGATTTGGACAAAATTGTAGGCTAATTTGATTGTAAACGGGCAAGCGGACGAGACTCATTACTACGCAATGAGCTGACGAGATTTTAGCCGAATTTCTTCTCTAAGACCCTCTAATTTGCGATTTACCGCTTCTGTTAAGCTTTCGTTTCCTCGAGAAATCCGCTTAGGAAGTTTGAAATTCGATTTCGGTTCCATTTTATCGTATCCCAGGCATAATAACAGCTTTACATTCGTTATTTCCTTCTTCTTAATTTTTTTTCTATTTTCTGGGAACATTTATCGATTTTTGTTGTCGTGAGCCGGTTCTGTGCGGAAGGGTATGACGCAGATTACTTCGGAGACGGTTAACTCATTAAAAACAATTATTTCGACTGTTTTATCCATAATTTACGTAAACGGTCGCGACACGAGGTCTTCCCGGGGAGGTCACCCATCCTAGCTCTGCCATCGCGCCAGAACGCTTAACTTCATGGTTATGATTGGGCGAGAGCAGTGCCGCGTGTTGTCCATTGCTGCCCGCTCCACACGTACTCGAGGGATAAAAGAATAAACATCCCACTCAATGTCGGGTGCGATCATACCAGCACTAATGCACCGGATCCCATCAGAACTCCAAAGTTAAGCGTGCTTGGGCGAAAGCGCAGTACTAGGATCGGTGACCACCTGGGAAGTCCTCGTGTTGCACCCCTTTTCGTGTTTTTCTATTTTTGATTACTTGTTGACGGACGATTTTCTGCTCAAATCATCTGAATCTCGATCGGGACCAAATAAGACATGTGAAATCACTGTAGCTCGGGTACTGCCTGATTTAGACAAAATTGTAGGCTAATTTTATTGTAAACGGGCAAACGGACGAGACTCATTACTCCGCAAAGTGCTCGCGAGATTTTAGCTAAATTTCTTCTCTAAGACCCTCTAATTTGCGATTTACCGCTTCTGTTAATGTTCCGTTTCCTCGAGAAATCAGTTCAGGAAGTTCGAAATTCGATTCCGGATCCATTTTATCGTATCTCAGGAATAATAATAGCTTTACATTCTTGGAAGTCCTCGTGTTGCACCCCTTTTCGTGTTTTTCTATTTTTGATTACTTGTTGATAGACGACTTTCGGCTCAAATCATCTGAATCTCGATCGGGACCAGATAAAACATGTGAAATGAAAGTAGCTCGGGCACTGCCGGATTTGGACAAAATTGTAGGCTAATTTGATTGTAAACGGGCAAGCGGACGAGACTCATTACTACGCAATGAGCTGACGAGATTTTAGCCGAATTCCTTCTCTAAGACCCTCTAATTTGCGATTTACCGCTTCTGTTAAGCTTTCGTTTCCTCGAGAAATCCGCTTAGGAAGTTCGAAATTCGATTTTGGTTCCATTTTATCGTATCCCAGGCATAATAACAGCTTTACATTCGTTATTTCCTTCTTCTTATTTTTTTTTCTATTTTATGGGAACATTTATCGATTTTTGTTGTCGTGAGCCGGTTCTGTGCGGAAGGGTATGACGCAGATTACTCCGGAGACGGTTAACTCATTAAAAACAATAATTTCGACTGTTTTATCCATAATTTACGTAAACAATCGCGACACGAGGTCTTCCCAGGGTGGTCACCCATCCTAGCTCTGCCAGCGCGCCAGAACGCTTAACTTCATGGTTATGATTGGGCGAGAGTAGTGCCGCGTGTTGTCCTTCGCCGCCCGCTCCACACGTACTCGAGGGATATAAGAATAAACATCCCACTCAATGTCGGGTGCAATCATACCAGCACTAATGCACCGGATCCCATCAGAACTCCGAAGTTAAGGTGCTTAGGCGAGAGCAGTACTAGGATGGGTGACCCCCTGGGAAGTCCTCGTGTTGCACCCCTTTTCGTGTTTTTTTCTTTTTGATTACTTGTTGACTGACGATTTTCGGCTCAAATCATCTGAATCTCGATCGGGACTAGATAAGACATGTGAAATCAACGTGGCTCGGGCACTGCCGGATTGGGACAAAATTGTAGGCTAATTTGATTGTAAACGGGCAAACGGACGAGACTCATTACTACGCAATGAGCTGACGAGATTTTAGCCGAATTCCTTCTCTAAGACCCTCTAATTTGCGATTTACCGCTTCTGTTCAGCTTTCGTTTCCTCGAGAAATCCGCCTAGGAAGTTCAAAATTCGATTCCGGTTCTATTTTATCGTAGCCCAGACATAATAATAGCTTTACATTCGTTATTTCCTTCTTCTTATTTTTTTTTCTATTTTCTGGGAACATTTATCGATTTTTGTTGTCGTGAGCCGGTTCTGTGCGGAAGGGTATGACGCAGATTACTCCGGAGACGGTTAACTCATTAAAAACAATAATTTCGACTGTTTTATCCATAATTTACGTAAACGGTCGCGACACGAGGTCTTCCCAGGGAGGTCACCCATCCTAACTCTGCCATCGCGCCAGAGCGCTTAACTTCATGGTTATGATTGGACGAGAGCAGTGCCGCGTGTTGTCCATCGCCGCCCGCTCCACACGTCTTCGAGGGATATAAGAATAAGGATGGGTGACCCCCTGGGAAGTCCTCGTGTTGCACCCTTTTTCGTGTTTTTCTATTTTTGATTACTTGTTGACAGACAATTTTCGGCTCAAATCATCTGAATCTCGATCGTGACCAGATAAGACATGTGAAATCAACGTCGCTCGGGCACTGCCGGATTTGGACAAAATTGTAGCCTAATTTGATTGTAAACGGGCAAACGGACGAGGCTCATTACTACGCAATAAGCTGACGAGATTTTAGCCGAATTCCTTCTCTAAGACCCTCTAATTTGCGATTTACCGCTTCTGTTTAGCTTTCGTTTCCTCGAGAAATCCGCTTAGGAAGTTCGAAATTCGATTCTGGTTCCATTTTATCGTATCCCAAGCATAATAATAGCTTTACATTCGTTATTTCCTTCTTCTTATTTTTTTTTCTATTTTCTGGGAACATTTATCGATTTTTGTTGTCGTGAGCCGGTTCTGTGCGGAAGGGTGTGACGCAGATTACTCCGGAGACGGTTAACTCATTAAAAACAATTATTTCGACTGTTTTATCCATAATTTACGTAAACGGTTGCGACACGAGGTCTTCCCAGGGAGGTCACCCATCCTACCTCTGCCATCGAGCCAGAACGCTTAACTTCATGGTTATGATTGGGCGAGAGCAATGCCGCGTGTTGTCCATCGCCGCCCGCTCCACACGTCTTCGAGGGATATAAGAATAAACATCCCACTCAATGTCGGGTGCGATAATACCAGCACTAATGCACAGGATCCCATCAGAACTCCGAAGTTAAGCGTGCTTGGGCGAAAGCGCAGTACTAGGATGGGTGACCCCCTGGGAAGTCCTCGTGTTGCACCCCTTTTCGTGTTTTTCTATTTTTGATTACTTGTTGACAGACAATTTTCGGCTCAAATCAACTGAATCTCGATCGGGACCAGATAAGACATGTGAAATCAACGTCGCTCGGGCACTGCCGGATTTGGACAAAATTGTAGCCTAATTTGATTGTAAACGGGCAAACGGACGAGGCTCATTACTACGCAATAAGCTGACGAGATTTTAGCCGAATTCCTTCTCTAAGACCCTCTAATTTGCGATTTACCGCTTCTGTTAAGCTTTCGTTTCCTCGAGAAATCCGCTTAGGAAGTTTGAAATTCGGTTCCGGTTCCATTTTATCGTATCCCAAACATAATAATTGCTTTACATTCGTTATTTCCTTCTTCTTATTTTTTTTTCTATTTTCTGGGAACATTTATCGATTTTTGTTGTCGTGAGCCGGTTCTGTGCGGAAGGGTACGACGCAGATTACTCCGGAGACGGTTAACTCATTAAAAAAAATTATTTCGACTGTTTTATCCATAATTTACGTAAACGGTTGCGACACGAGGTCTTCCCAGGGAGGTCACCCATCCTAGCTCTGCCATCGCGCCAGAAAGCTTAACTTCATGGTTCTGATTGGGAGAAAACAGTGCCGCGTGTTGTCAATCGCCGCTTGCTCCACCCGTACTCGAGGGATATAAGAATAAACATCCCACTAAATGACGGGTGCGATCATACGAGCACTAATGCACCGGATCCCATCAAAACTCGGAAGTTAAGCGTGCTTCGGCGAGAGTAGTAGTATGATAGGTGACCCCCTGGGAAGTCCTCGTGTTGCACCCTTTTTCGTGTTTTTCTATTTTTGATTACTTGTTGACAGACAATTTTCGGCTCAAATCAACTGAATCTCGATCGGGACCAGATAAGACATGTGAAATCAACGTCGCTCGGGCACTGCCGGATTTGGACAAAATTGTAGCCTAATTTGATTGTAAACGGGCAAACGGACGAGGCTCATTACTACGCAATAAGCTGACGAGATTTTAGCCGAATTCCTTCTCTAAGACCCTCTAATTTGCGATTTACCGCTTCTGTTTAGCTTTCGTTTCCTCGAGAAATCCGCTTAGGAAGTTCGAAATTCGATTCTGGTTCCATTTTATCGTATCCTAAGAATAATAATAGCTTTACATTCGTTATTTCCTTCTTCTTATTTTGTTTTTTATTTTCTGAGAACATTTATCGATTTTTGTTGTCGTGAGCCGGTTCTTTGCGGAAGGGTATGACGCAGATTACTCCGGAGACAGTTAACTCATTAAAAACAATTATTTCGACTGTTTTATCCATAATTTACGTAAACGGTCACGATACGAGGTCTTCCCAAGGAGGTCACCCATCCTAGCTCTGCCATCGCGCCAGAACGCTTAACTTCATGGTTATGATTGGGCGAGAGCAGGGCCGCGTGTTGTCCATCGCCGCCCGCTCCACACGTACTCGAGAGATATAAGAATAAACATCCCACTCAATGCCGGGTGCGATCATACCAGCACTAATGCACCGGATCCCATCAGAACTCCGAAGTTAAGCTTGCTGGGGCGAAAGCGCAGTACTAGGATGGGTGACCCCCTGGGAAGTCCTCGTGTTGCACCCCTTTTCGTGTTTTTCTATTTTTGATTACTTGTTGACAGACGATTTTTGGCTCAAATCATCTGAATCTCGATCGAGACCAGATAAGACATGTGAAATGAAAGTAGCTCGGGCACTGCCGGATTTGGACAAAATTGTAGGCTAATTTGATTGTCAACGGGCAAACGGACGAGACTCATTACTACGCAATGAGCTGGCTAGATTTTAGCCGAATTCCTTCTCTAAGACCTTCTAATTTGCGATTTACCGCTTCTGTTAAGTTTTCGTTTCCTCGAGAAATCCGCTTAGGAAGTTCGAAATTCGATTCTGGTTCCATTTTATCGTTTCCGAGGAATAATAATAGCTATACATTCGTTATTTCCTTCTTCTTATTTTTTTTTTATTTTCTGGGAACATTTATCGATTTTTGTTGCCGTGAGCCGGTTCTGTGCGGAAGGGTATGACGCAGATTACTCCGGAGACGGTCAACTCATTAAAAACAATTATTTTGACTGTTTTATCTATAATTTACGTAAACGGTCGCGACACGAGGTCTTCCCAAAGAGGTCACCCATCCTACCTCTGCCATCGAGCCAGAACACTTAACTTCATGGTTATGATTGGGCGAGAGCAGTGCCGCGTGTTGTCCATCGCCGCCCGCTCCACACGTACTCGAGGGATATAAGAATAGACATCCCACTCAATGTCGGGTGCGATCAACTAGCCTTAATGCACCGGATCCCATCAGAACTCCGAAGTTAAGCGTGCTTGGGCGAAAGCGATACTAGGATGGGTGATCCCCTGGGATGTCCTCGTGTTGCATCCCTTTTCGTGTTTTTCTATTTCTGATTACTTGTGACAGACGATTTTCGGCTCAAATCATCTGAATCTCGATCGAGACCAGATAAGACATGTGAAATGAAAGTAGCTCGGGCACTGCCGCCGGATTTGGACAAAATTGTAGGCTAATTTGATTGTAAACGGGCAAACGAACGAGACTCATTACTACGCAATGAGCTGGAGAGATTTTAGCCGAATTCCTTCTCTAAGACCCTCTAATTCGCGATTTACCGCTTCTGTTAAGCTTTCGTTTCCTCGAGAAATTCGCTTAGGAAGTTCGAAATTTGATTCCGGTTCCATTTTATCGTATCCAATGCATAATAATTGCTTTACATTTGTTATTTCCTTCTTCTTATTTTTAATCTTTTTTCTGGAAACATTTATCGATTTTTGTTATCGTTAGTAGGTTCTGTGCGGAAGGGTATGACGCAGATTACTCCGGAGACGGTTAACTCATTAAAAACAATTATTTCGACTGTTTTATCCATAATTTACGTAAACGGTCGCGACACGAGGTCTTCCCAAGGAGGTCACCCATCCTACCTCTGTCATCGCGCCAGAACATTTAACTTCGTGGTTCTGATTGGGCGAGAGCAGTGCCGCGTGTTGTCCATCGCCGTCCGCTCCACACGTACTCGAGGGATATAAGAATAAACATCCCACTAAATGTCGTGTGTGATCATACAGGCACTAATGCACCAGGGATCCCATCAGAATTTCAAAGTTAAGCGTGCTTAGGCGAGAGCACTACTAGGATGGGTGACCCCCCTGGGAAGTTCTCGTGTTGCACCCCTTTTCGTGTTTTTCTATTTTTGATTACTTGTTGATAGAAGATTTTCGGCTCAAATCATCTGAATCTCGATCGGGACTAGATAAGACATGTGAAATCAACGTAGCTCGGGCACTGCCGGATTTGGACAAAATTGTAGGCTAATTTGATTGTAAACGGGCAAACGAACGAGAATCATTACTCCGCAATGAGGTGGCGAGATTTTAGGCGAATTCCTTCTCTAAGACCCTTAATTTGCTATTTTCCGCTTCTATTAAGCTTTCGTTTTCTCAAGAAATCCCCTTAGGAAGTTCGAAATTCGATTCCGGTTCCATTTTATCGTATCCCAGGCATAATAATAGCTTTACATTCGCTATTTTCTTCTTCTTATTTTTTTTCTATTTTCTGTGAAAATTTAGCGATTTTTGTTGTCGTGAGCCGGTACTGTGCGGAAGGGTATGACGCAGATTACTCCGGAGACGGTTAACTCATTAAAAACAATTATTTCGACTGTTTTAGCCATAATTTACGTAAACGGTCGCGAAACAAGGACTGCCCAGGGAGGTCACCCATCCTAGCAGTGCCGCGTGTTGTCCATCGCTGCCCCCTCCACACGTACTCGAGGGATATAAGAATAAACATCCACTCAATGTCGGGGGCGATCATACTAGCATTAATTCACCGGATCCCATCAGAACTCCGAAGTTAAGCGTGCTTGGGCGAGAGATGTACTAGGATGGGTGAACCCCTAGGAAGTCCTCGTGTTGCACGTCTTTTCGTGTATTTCTATTTTTGATACTTGTTGACAGACGATTTTCGGCTCAAATCATCTGAATCTCGATCGGGACCAGATAAGACATATGAAATCAACGTAGCTCGGGCACTGCCGGATTTGGACAAAATTGTAGGCTAATTTGATTGTAAACGGGCAAACGAACGAGACACATTACTCCGCAATGAGGTGGTGAGATTTTAGCCGAATTCCTTCTCTAAGACCCTCTAATTTGCGATTTTCCGCTTCTGTTAAGCTTCCATTTCCTCGGGAAATCTGCTTAGAAGTTCGAAATTCGATTCCGGTTCCATTTTATCGTATCCCAGGTATAATAATAGCTTTACATTCGCTACTTTTTTCTTCTTATTTTTTATATTTTCTGGAAACATTTAGCGATTTTTGTTGTCGTGAGCCAGTTCTGTGCGAAAGGGTAAGACGTAGATTACTCCAGAGACGGTTAACTCATTAAAAACAATTATTTTGACTGTTATATATATAGTTTATGTAAACGGTCGCGACACAAGGACTGCCCAGGATAGTCACCCATCCTAGCTCTTCCATCGCGCCAGAACGCTTAACTTCATGGTTCTGATTGGACGAGAGCAGTGCCGCGTGTTGTGCATCGCCGCCCGCTCCACACGTACTCGAGGGATACATAAATAAACATCCCACTCAATATCGAGTGCGATCAAAGAGCACTAATTCATCGGATCCCATCAGAAATACAAAGTTAAGCGTGCTTGGGCAGAGCAGTACTAGGATAGGTGACCCCCTTGGAAGTCCTCGTGTTGCACGCCTTTTCGTGTTTTTCTATTTTTGATTACTTGTGACAGAAGATTTTTGGCTCAAATCATCTGAATCTCGATCGGGACCAGATAAGACATGTGAAATCAACGTACCTCGGGCACTGCCGGATTAGGACAAAATTGTAGCCTAATTTGATTGTAAACCGCCAAATGAACGAGCCTCATTACCCTGCAATGATCTGGTGACAATTTAGCCGAATTCCTTCTCTAAGACCCTCTAATTTGCGATTTTTCGCTTCTGTTAAGCTTCCGTATCCTCGAGAAATCAGCTTAGAAAGTTCGAAATTCGATTCCGGTTCCATTTTATCGTATCCCAGGCATAATAATAGCTTTACATTCGCTATTTTTTTTTTCTTATTTTTTTTTCTATTTTCTGGAAACATTTAGCAATTTTTGTTGTCGTGAGCCGGTTCTGTGCGGAAGTGTATGACGCAGATTACTCCGGAGACGGTTAACTCATTAAAAACAATTATTTAGACTGTTTTACCCATAATTTACGAAAACGGTCGCGACACGAGGAATGCCCAGGGAGGTCACCCATCCTGGCTCTGTCATCGCTCCAGAACGCTTAACTTCATGGTTCTGATTGGGCGAGAGCAGTGCCGCGTCTTGTCCATCGCCGCCCACTCCACACATACTCGAGGGGTATAAGAATAAACATCCCAGTCAATGTCGGGTGCGATCATACCAGCACTTATGCACCAGATCCCATCAGAACTCCGAAGTTAAGCGTGCTTGGGCGAGAGCAGTACTAGGATGGGGTCCCCTGGGAAGTCCTCGTGTTACACCCCTTTTCGTGTTTTTCTATTTTTGATTACTTGTTGACAGACGATTTTCCGCTCAAATCATCAGAATCTCGATCGGGACCAGATAAGACATGTTAAATCAATGTAGCTCGGGCACTGCCGGATTTGGAAAAATTTAAAGGCTAATTTGATTGTAAACGGGCAAACGAACGAGACTCATTACTCCGCAATGAGCTGGCGAGATTTTAGCCGAATTCCATCACTAAGACCCTCTAATTTGCGATTTTCTGCTTCTGTCAAGTTTCCGTTTCCTCGAGAAATCCGCTTAGGAAGTTCGAAATTCGATTCTGGATCCATTTTATCGTATCCCAGGCATAATAATAGCTTTACATTCGTTATTTTCTTCTTATTTTTTTTCTATTTTCTGGGAATATTTAGCGATTTTTGTTGTCGTAAGCCGGTTCTGTGCGGAAGGGTATGATGCAGATTACTCCGGAGATGGTAAACTCATTAAAAACAATTATTTCGACTGTTTTAGCCTTAATTTACGTAAACGGTTGCGACACGAGGACTGCCTAGGGAGGTTTCCCATCCTAGCTCTACCATCGCGCTAGAACGCTAAACTTCATGGTTCTGATTGGGAGAGAGAAGTGCCGCGTGTTGTTTGCCGCCCGCTCCACACGTACTCGAGGGATATAAGAATAAACATCCCACTCAATGTAAGGTGCGATCATACCAGCACTAATTCACCGAATCCCATCAAAACTCCGAAGTTAAGCGTGCTTGGGCGAGAGCAGTACTAGGATGGGTGACCCCCCTGTTCGTGTTTTTCTATTTTTGATTACTTGTTGACAGACGATTTTCGGCTAAAATCATCTGAATCTCGATCGGGATCAGATAAGACATGTGAAATCAACGTAGCTCGGGCACTGCCGGATTTGGACATAATTGTAGCCTAATTTGATTGTAAACGGGCAAACGAACGAAACTCATTACTCCGCAATGAGGTGGCGAGAGTTTAGCTCAATTCCTTCTCTAAGACCCTCTAATTTGCGATTTTTCGCTTCTGTTAAGCTTCCGTTTCCTCGATAAATGCGCTTAGGAAGTTCGAAATTCGATTTCGGTTCCATTTTATTGTATCCCAGACATGATAATAGCTTTACATTCGCTATTTTCTTCTTCTTATTTTTTTTCTATTTTCTGGGAACATTTAGCGATTTTTGTTGCCGTGAGCCGGTTCTGTGCGGAAGGGTATGACACACATTACTCTGGAGACTGTTAACTCATTAAAAATAATTATTTCGATTGTTTTATCCATAATTTACGTAAACGGTCGCGACACGAGGTCTTCCCAAGGAGGTCACCCATCCTACCTCTGTCATCGCGCCAGAACGTTTAACTTCGTGGTTCTGATTGGGCGAGAGCAGTGCCGCGTGTTGTCCATCGCCGTCCGCTCCACACGTACTCGAGGGATATAAGAATAAACATCCCACTAAATGTCGGGTGTGATCATACCAGCACTAATGCACCAGGGATCCCATCAAAACTTCAAAGTTAAGCGTGCTTAGGCGAGAGCACTACTAGGATGGGTGACCCCCTGGGAAGTTCTCGTGTTGCACCCCTTTTCGTGTTTTTCTATTTTTGATTACTTGTTGATAGAAGATTTTCGGCTCAAATCATCTGAATCTCGATCGGGACTAGATAAGACATGTGAAATCAACGTAGCTCGGGCACTGCCGGATTTGGACAAAATTGTAGGCTAATTTGATTGTAAACGGGCAAACGAACGAGAATCATTACTCCGCAATGAGGTGGCGAGATTTTAGGCGAATTCCTTCTCTAAGACCCTTAATTTGCTATTTTCCGCTTCTATTAAGCTTTCGTTTTCTCAAGAAATCCGCTTAGGAAGTTCGAAATTCGATTCCGGTTCCATTTTATCGTATCCCAGGCATAATAATAGCTTTACATTCGCTATTTTCTTCTTCTTATTTTTTTTCTATTTTCTGTGAAAATTTAGCGATTTTTGTTGTCGTGAGCCGGTACTGTGCGGAAGGGTATGACGCAGATTACTCCGGAGACGGTTAACTCATTAAGAACAATTATTTCGACTGTTTTAGCCATAATTTACGTAAACGGTCGCGAAACAAGGACTGCCCAGGGAGGTCACCCATCCTAGCAGTGCCGCGTGTTGTCCATCGCTGCCCCCTCCACACGTACTCGAGGGATATAAGAATAAACATCCACTCAATGTCGGGGGCGATCATACTAGCATTAATTCACCGGATCCCATCAGAACTCCGAAGTTAAGCGTGCTTGGGCGAGAGATGTACTAGGATGGGTGAACCCCTAGGAAGTCCTCGTGTTGCACGTCTTTTCGTGTATTTCTATTTTTGATACTTGTTGACAGACGATTTTCGGCTCAAATCATCTGAATCTCGATCGGGACCAGATAAGACATATGAAATCAACGTAGCTCGGGCACTGCCGGATTTGGACAAAATTGTAGGCTAATTTAATTGTAAACGGGCAAACGAACGAGACACATTACTCCGCAATGAGGTGGTGAGATTTTAGCCGAATTCCTTCTCTAAGACCCTCTAATTTGCGATTTTCCGCTTCTGTTAAGCTTCCATTTCCTCGGGAAATCTGCTTAGAAGTTCGAAATTCGATTCCGGTTCCATTTTATCGTATCCCAGGTATAATAATAGCTTTACATTCGCTACTTTTTTCTTCTTATTTTTTTATATTTTCTGGAAACATTTAGCGATTTTTGTTGTCGTGAGCCAGTTCTGTGCGAAAGGGTAAGACGTAGATTACTCCAGAGACGGTTAACTCATTAAAAACAATTATTTTGACTGTTATATATATAGTTTATGTAAACGGTCGCGACACAAGGACTGCCCAGGATAGTCACCCATCCTAGCTCTTCCATCGCGCCAGAACGCTTAACTTCATGGTTCTGATTGGACGAGAGCAGTGCCGCGTGTTGTGCATCGCCGCCCGCTCCACACGTACTCGAGGGATACATAAATAAACATCCCACTCAATATCGAGTGCGATCAAAGAGCACTAATTCACCGGATCCCATCAGAAATACAAAGTTAAGCGTGCTTGGGCAGAGCAGTACTAGGATAGGTGACCCCCTTGGAAGTCCTCGTGTTGCACGCCTTTTCGTGTTTTTCTATTTTTGATTACTTGTGACAGAAGATTTTTGGCTCAAATCATCTGAATCTCGATCGGGACCAGATAAGACATGTGAAATCAACGTACCTCGGGCACTGCTGGATTAGGACAAAATTGTAGCCTAATTTGATTGTAAACCGCCAAATGAACGAGCCTCATTACCCAGCAATGATCTGGTGACAATTTAGCCGAATTCCTTCTCTAAGACCCTCTAATTTGCGATTTTTCGCTTCTGTTAAGCTTCCGTATCCTCGAGAAATCAGCTTAGAAAGTTCGAAATTCGATTCCGGTTCCATTTTATCGTATCCCAGGCATAATAATAGCTTTACATTCGCTATTTTCTTTTTCTTATTTTTTTTTCTATTTTCTGGAAACATTTAGCAATTTTTGTTGTCGTGAGCCGGTTCTGTGCGGAAGTGTATGACGCAGATTACTCCGGAGATGGTTAACTCATTAAAAACAATTATTTAGACTGTTTTACCCATAATTTACGAAAACGGTCGCGACACGAGGAATGCCCAGGGAGGTCACCCATCCTGGCTCTGTCATCGCTCCAGAACGCTTAACTTCATGGTTCTGATTGGGCGAGAGCAGTGCCGCGTCTTGTCCATCGCCGCCCACTCCACACATACTCGAGGGGTATAAGAATAAACATCCCAGTCAATGTCGGGTGCGATCATACCAGCACTTATGCACCAGATCCCATCAGAACTCTGAAGTTAATCGTGCTTGGGCGAGAGCAGTACTAGGATGGGGTCCCCTGGGAAGTCCTCGTGTTACACCCCTTTTCGTGTTTTTCTATTTTTGATTACTTGTTGACAGACGATTTTCGGCTCAAATCATCAGAATCTCGATCGGGACCAGATAAGACATGTTAAATCAATGTAGCTCGGGCACTGCCGGATTTGGAAAAATTTAAAGGCTAATTTGATTGTAAACGGGCAAACGAACGAGACTCATTACTCCGCAATGAGCTGGCGAGATTTTAGCCGAATTCCATCACTAAGACCCTCTAATTTGCGATTTTCTGCTTCTGTCAAGTTTCCGTTTCCTCGAGAAATCCGCTTAGGAAGTTCGAAATTCGATTCTGGATCCATTTTATCGTATCCCAGGCATAATAATAGCTTTACATTCGTTATTTTCTTCTTATTTTTTTTCTATTTTCTGGGAATATTTAGCGATTTTTGTTGTCGTAAGCCGGTTCTGTGCGGAAGGGTATGAGGCAGATTACTCCGGAGATGGTAAACTCATTAAAAACAATTATTTCGACTGTTTTAGCCTTAATTTACGTAAACGGTTGCGACACGAGGACTGCCTAGGGAGGTTTCCCATCCTAGCTCTACCATCGCGCTAGAACGCTAAACTTCATGGTTCTGATTGGGAGAGAGAAGTGCCGCGTGTTGTTTGCCGCCCGCTCCACACGTACTCGAAGGATATAAGAATAAACATCCCACTCAATGTCGGGTGCGATCATACCAGCACTAATGCACCGGATCCCATCAGAACTCTGAAGTAAAGCGTGCTTGGGCGAGAGCAGTACTTGGATGGGTGACCGCCTGGGAAGTCCTCGTGTTGCTCCCCTTTTCGTGTTTTTCTATTTTTGATTACTTGTTGACAGACGATTTTCGGCTCAAATCATCTCAATCTCGATCGGGACCAGATAAGACATGTGAAATGAAAGTAGCTCGGGCACTGCCGGATTTGGACAAAATTGTAGGCTAATTTGATTGTAAACGTGCAAACGAACGAGACTCATTACTCCGCAATGAGCTGGCGAGAGTTTAGCCAATTCCTTCTCTAAGACCATCTAATTTGCGATTTTCTGCTTCTGTTAAGCTTCTGTTTCCTCGAGGAATCTGCTTAGGAAGTTCGTAATTCGATTCCGATTCCATTTTATCGTATCCCAGGCATAATAATAGCTTTACATTCGCTATTTTCTTATTCTTATTTTTTTTTCTATTTTCAGGGAACTTTTAGGGATTACTCCGGAGACAGTTAACTCATTAAAAACATTTATTTCGACTGTTTTATCCATAGTTTACGTAAACGGTCGCAACACAAGGACTGCCCAGGGAAGTCACTGATCCTAGCTCTGCCATCGCCCCAGAACGCTTAACTTCATGGTTCTGATTGGGCGAGAGCAGTGCCGCGTGTTGTCCATCGCCGCCCACTCCACACATACTCGAGGGGTATAAGAATGAACATCCCAGTCAATGTCGGGTGCGATCATACCAGAACTTATGCACCAGATCCCATCAGAACTCTAAAGTTAATCGTGCTTGGGCGAGAGCAGTACTAGGATGGGGTCCCCTGGGAAGTCCTCGTGTTACACCCCTTTTCGTGTTTTTCTATTTTTGATTACTTGTTGACAGACGATTTTCGGCTCAAATCATCAGAATCTCGATCGGGACCAGATAAGACATGTTAAATCAATGTAGCTCGGGCACTGCCGGATTTGGAAAAATTTGAAGGCTAATTTGATTGTAAACGGGCAAACGAACGAGACTCATTACTTCGCAATGAGCTGGCGAGATTTTAGCCGAATTCCATCACTAAGACCCTCTAATTTGCGATTTTCTGCTTCTGTCAAGTTTCCGTTTCGTCGAGAAATCCGCTTAGGAAGTTCGAAATTCGATTCTGTATCCATTTTATCGTATCCCAGGCATAATAATAGTTTTACATTCGTTATTTTCTTCTTATTTTTTTTTATTTTCTGGGAATATTTAGCGATTTTTGTTGTCGTGAGCCGGTTCTGTGCGGAAGGGTATGACGCAGATTGCTCCGGAGACGGTCAACTCATTAAAAACAATTATTTCGACTGTTTTAGCCTTAATTTACGTAAACGGTTGCGACACGAGGACTGCCTAGGGAGGTTTCCCATCCTAGCTCTACCATCGCGCTAGAACGCTAAACTTCATGGTTGTGATTGGGAGAGAGAAGTGCCGCGTGTTGTTTGCCGCCCGCTCCACACGTACTCGAAGGATATAAGAATAAACATCCCACTCAATGTCGGGTGCGATCATACCAGCACTAATGCACCGGATCCCATCAGAACTCCGAAGTAAAGCGTGCTTGGGCGAGAGCAGTACTTGGATGGGTGACCGCCTGGGAAGTCCTCGTGTTGCACCCCTTTTCGTGTTTTTCTATTTTTGATTACTTGTTGACAGAAGATTTTCCGCTCAAATCATCTGAATCTCAATCGGGACCAGAAAAGACATGTGAAATCAACGTAACTCGGGCACTGCCGGATTTGGACAAAATTGTAGGCTAATTTGATTGTAAACGTGCAAACGAACGAGACTCATTACTCCGCAATGAGCTGGCGAGAGTTTAGCCAATTCCTTCTCGAAGACCATCTAATTTGCGATTTTCGGCTTCTGTTAAGCTTCTGTTTCCTCGAGGAATCTGCTTAGGAAGTTCGTAATTCGATTCCGATTCCATTTTATCGTATCCCAGGCATAATAATAGCTTTACATTCGCTATTTTCTTATTCTTATTTTTTTTCTATTTTCAGGGAACTTTTAGGGATTACTCCGGAGACAGTTAACTCATTAAAAACAATTATTTCGACTGTTTTATCCATAGTTTACGTAAACGGTCGCGACACAAGGACTGCCCAGGGAAGTCACTGATCCTAGCTCTGCCATCGCCCCAGAACGATTAACTTCATGGTTCTTATTGGACGAGAGCAGTGCCGCGTGTTGTCCATCGCAGCCCGCTCCACACGTACTCGAGGGATATAAGAATAAACATCCCACTCAATGTCGGGGGCGATCATACCAGCACTAATTCACCGGATCCCATCAGAACTCCGAAGTTAAGCGTGCTTGGGCGAGAGATGTACTAGGATGGGTGACCCCCTGGGAAGTCCTCGTGTTGCATGTCTTTTCATGTTTTTCTATTTTTGATTACTTGTTGACAGACGATTTTCGGCTCAAATCATCTGAATCTCGATCGGGACCAGATAAACCATGTGAAATCAACGTAGCTCGGGTACTGCCGGATTTGGACAAAATTGTAGGCTAATTTGATTGTAAACGGGCAAACGAACGAGACTCATTACTCCGCAATGAGGTGGCGAGATTTTAGCCGAATTTCTTCTCTAAGACCCTCTAATTTGCGATTTTCCGCTTCTGTTAAGCTTCCATTTCCTGTAGAAATCCGCTTAGGAAGTTTGAAATTCGATTCCGGTTCCATTTTATCGTATCCCAGGCATAATAATAGCTTTACATTCGCTATTTTCTTCTTCTTATTTTTTTTCTATTTTCTGGGAACATTTAGCGATTTTTTTTGTCGTGAGCTGGTTCTGTGCGGAAGGGTATGATGCAGATTACTCTTGAGACGGTTAACTCATTAAAAACAATTATTTCGACTGTTTTAGCCTTAATTTACGTAAACAATCGCGACACGAGTACTGCCTAGGGAGGTCACCCATCCTTGTTCTGCCATCGCGCTAGAACGCTTAACTTCATGGTTCTGATTGGGCGAGAGCAGTGCCGCGTGTTGTCCATCGCCGCCCGCTCCACACGTACTCGAGGGATATAAAAATAAACATCCCACTCAATGTCGGGTGCGATCATACCAGCACTAATGCATTGGATCCCATCAGAACTCCTGTAAGGCCCGAGATTTTGTTACTGTAATCTGAGATTAATCTGAAATGATTTATTTATTTATTTAAAGATGATTATATACGGAACGGATCAGATCGGGAGAGCCGAAAGAAAGAATCACATTAGGTGTGAAGAATATAATCGGCGCACATGCGCGGCTTGAATGCGCGCATATGCGCGGAACGTCCAGAGAGTTCGGCGCACATGCGCGGCGGAAGGCGCGCATATGCGCGAGTAAGGGAATGTGCGAGACAGAACATCTCGCGCATATGCGCGAGAAATGTCGCGCATATGCGCTAGAGGATAAACCACAAGGTGCCGGGCAGAAAGCCAGGCGCATATGCGCGACCTTGTCCGCGCATATGCGCGAGGCATGCAAAACGAAAGGATGCCACTTGCCATCACCGTGCGACGTGTATATGTATATATATATATATATAAGCAAAGTCAAATTCTCAGAAATAAGAAGAAGAGAGGAACCGAAGCTCCAAGTTCCTGATGTGCGAAAATTGAACGCCACGCAAATTCCGTCTGTCTGATTTTGAATCCGAGTACGGTATCGTGTTAATAGCGACGACAGCTACAACTAGACGTAAGTTTTGTTACGTTTAGCCATGATTTGAATTTATGATATTGTCAGAATTGAATATGAATCAGATATGATGTTCCTGCTACAGTAGGCATTGTATAATTGTAGTCAGATTAAAGAATAGACTGGTTATACAATTATTATGAATTTCAGAGTTGATTTAGTTGAGATTCCATATCAGAGTTGTGTTATTATTCAAATTTTGAATTGTACGGATACTGATTATGTATTCTGGTATTATATCTGTGATGTTGAGATTGACGGGCTATCAAGACTGTATTGTTATGCTGTCGAAACATCAGTAGATTGATATTGATCAGATTCAGTAATGATTTCGATTGTATCGTGATATCATTGATATGAATTAGATTGTACCTTGTTCAGATATGGATCAGATTATATACCGATTTGAGTATTGATCAGAACGGGTCTTGAATTGAGTTATATACTGATATGGTATTTATGTGACTTGTCATTGCCAGACTGGGTATGGACAAATTGACATACAAGACTTCGTCTACATCAGATCGTGAAGAGAAAGGTATAAATAAATGTTGATTCGGGATTGCACAACTCGAGTTAGGTTTGACTTGAGTTTCCCAAAATCACATACTTTACTTTATTGCATTGATATTTGCAGATTATCAGATTGATATGTTTAGTCTATTGAATTATAGCAGAGCCAGAGTTTGAGTCTAGGGCAGATCAGCCTAGCTAGGGCAGAACCGCCGAGTCTTTGAAAGAACCGCGTAGACTCTAGACTTACGGTGTATCGATGAGCTTAGATGTAGATCGACGTCTATTGTAGACATTCGATACAGCATACCAAAGTCTAAATTAGATCAGGATCCCTAGATTAGAATGAGAGATGAGTCAAGTCTTAGATATTGAGACTAGAATTTGATTTACAGATCCGTATTGATTTATGTTTCGTAGATTACGATTCATGTTTTATTTACAGACTGTTATTGATACATGTTGTTTGATTATACTACATGTGATAAGATATAATTCATGCTTTTATGTTAATTCAGTTAACTGCATGTATACATTATTTATACTGGGATTTATTCTCAGCGGAGTATCCGACTGTTGTCTTGTTTTGTATGTGTGCATGACAACAGGTGGGACAGGATCGGGGTCAAGAAGATGATGAGAGAAGACGAGTTTAGAGTGGTGATTCCGGACTTATTGTAGATTTGGTTTAATACTTAAAATTTAGTAGTTGAACCTTAGACTAGTTTGAATAATTATTGTACATTATTGTACTTATATAATGAGATGTATATTAGTTACATTCCATTACGCTCCGCACTTGCATTTTAAAAAGAAAAAATTTTAGACCCTGATTATCTGAATTGATAATTAACTTCCAAAGATGATTAAGACAAACGATTAGCGTCCGGGACCCCACAACAGGTGGTATCAGAGCGATAGATCCTTTAGACTGAGATAGAAGAGAATGAGCGGGGTAGATAGATTGAGTTTTCTTTCCTTGCATGTGATTGCTAGCGTGAGAATTATTTTAATGTTGAACGACATTGCGTATGCTAGCATGACATTATGCTTTACTGCTTCGAAATACATGGTTACCTGATTATCTGATTTGAGTTGGTATTATGTATTATTGAGTATGAATCAGATCTGATTCATGATCAGCAGTAAGATGATCAGAGAAAGATTTGGAACAGATTTGTAGTATTTGAGTACTAATGTTTTGATAAGCAGATATACCTCCACGGAGAATTCCAGAAAGGGGTAGTACTTCGACTGAACAGATAGATGTATCAGAAACTCATATGGAAATACAGTTGAAAGAATTTCAGGTATTTCAGCCGCCGAACTTGAGTGGTACCGAGACGTCTGAAGATTGTGAGAACTGGTTTGATGACATAGAAATACTGTTTGATTTACTTAATAATTCAGATGAGCAGAGAATTAAACTGATATTCCACTAGTTACGAGAGACTGCCAGGAGTTGGTGGATTACAAGTAAAAGAATGCTAGAACAGAGAGGTACAGTGATTTCGTGGGAAATATTCAGAACTGAATTTTATCGAAGATTTTTCTCAGTTTCGTACCGAGAGGACAAGAAAGCAGAGTTTGAGAACTTGAGACAAGGTCAACTGAATATTGAAGAATATGTTGCTAAATTCTCTACTCTACTGCGTTTTGCTCCTAATGTAATTGGAAATGATGAAGCTGTAGCGGATCAGTTCATTAGAGGATTGAACTCGGAGATAGTTGCATTGATGAATATGCAGCGACCTTATCATTTTTCTGATGCATTGAGTAAAGCGAAGAGAGCGGAGGCGAGTCTGATTAGACAACTAAAAAGGGTGTGTGCGATGCAACCCCAGACACAGCAATCCCCTCTCCGATTTGATCGCGGCAGCACGAGTGGAAAGCAAGATTTGCTGAAAGCTCGAAAGAAACCATTCAAGAAGTTAAGGAGCGGACTGAGCGGTTCAACTAGCTCCAGTGGTTCCAGCTCAAGTTATACTGGAGTGTATTGCAAGATTTGCGGAGGGAGACATTCCACAGGGCAATGCTAGGGAGTGACTTGTAGTTGTCGTATCTGCCGACAGCCGGGACACTTTGCTAGAGTTTGTCCCCAGAGAGATTCCCGCAGATTTCAGAGAGCTAGACCATCTGGTGGTAGTGACCGAGGAACAGACCCAAGAGGCACTTGATGATATAGTGGCAAGTACTGTTCTTTTATGATTATATTGCATATGTATTGATATATATTAATGCATTTCTTACAATTGTCTCTGACTTAGTTGCATTGATATATACGGTACCTGTTGGGTCTGTATTGCGGTAGTATTAATTTTTGTACCTTCTGGGAAAGAAATATTGATATCAGAGATTTCTGTGATATATTGTATACTACAGTAAGATGAGAATGAGATCGAGTTAAATTATGATGTACTTGTGTTTTCTGATTTGATTTCATGATTGACATTAATATGCTGAACAAGTACAGAACTATTATAGATTCCTTTCAGGAGAGTATAAGATTCAGATCAGATATGGCTGATGAGTAGAGATTTCACGGTAAGGATTCTAGATTCAGAATTCCTTTGATATTTATGTTGTCTAGGGACTCGATTGTTGCAGAAAGAAGCAGATGGCATCCTTATGTATTCAGTAGACATACTGAAATCGAGTCTAGCATTGGCAGATTTGCCAATGATGTACGAGTTAGCTGATGTTTGCCCAGATAAGATTTCAGATTTGCTTTATATCAGAAAGATAGATTTCAGAATTGAATTGAGACCAGATAATGTTTATTGTTTTAGAATTCAGTACAGAATGATATTGAATGTCCAGAATGACACTGAATGAATTGAAAGAATTAAAAGATCAGTAGAAGAGTACCGACAAGGAGTTACATCTGATTTATTGTTTCTCTTTGGCATATTTCAGTATGTTCAGAGATATTCTGATGATTTCATGCTCGTTGTATCTATGATATTTTGATATATTCGCAGCATCTGATTGATTGAATCGAATAACTGAAGATTGAATGGGATATTCTGAGAAATGTGATTATTGTATACAGAAATTTTTCAGATATGAATTCTGCTTGAAACAGATTGTATTCAGAGTGTGCGATATCTGAAGTTAGTATACCGATTGTTCTTGACACAGTTAAAATTGTGATCAGTGACTGAGAACGATACCGATATCAGAAATATCAGAGAATTTATTTTGTCAGAGTGGGCAGATTGTATTATCTGAGTATGTTTTGAACTGCTTGAGAATTGTTAGCTTCTAGATCAGTATAGATTATTGATATTCCGAATCTGATTTGATAGTACGGTTATTCTGAGTCAGTGTTTGATATAGATTATTCAAACCGAATCAGAACTGAATTCAAGAATTACAGCAGTTCAGAAATATAATCAGAATGTCCAGAACTTAATTTCGATAATCAGAGCAGAGCATCGATCAGGGTGACAGATATGTGATTTTTACTGTATGAAAATGATTATCTTGTAATGTCAAATGTTTCAGAATTGTACAACAGAATTTGATATCGATAATCAGAACCGAATACCAGGTAGGTATTTTTCTTTAATTTATATTATTAACTGATTGTTTATACCAAATAGTTCGAATTGGAAATGACAGATTGGGTCAGAAGCGCACAGAAATGGATTCAGTAGTCGTTCAGGTAACAGAAAGTATATGATAATTCGAACATATAGTTTTTATATAGACAGATTAAATCAGTTGTGACAGAATTGGTACTGAAATGTTGGTAGAACTTGTACTAAAATGTCTGAATTGCCAATAAATGAAGACAGAAAGATAGAAATCAAAAGATTTATTACAGAATTTGTATATTTCTGACTAGACATGGGGAGTATACTTCGATGAATTCCGTAATGAGATCACTGCAATACTTTCCAGATTGTGATGTAATGTGATTGTGATTGACAGATTGTTCAATCTATATCTATTAGTTTGTACCAGATAACGTACAAACATGACCAAATGACACAGATCGATGTCAGAAAAGTGGTCAGAATAACTAGAATGCCGAAGTAGAGTATATCAGATTGTGATTTTGCTTGATTTTGTGCTTGTGGCAGAATATACCACGAACTCTTTTCTATACTATCCAGATATGGGAAGTTATTTATAGAGCCGTAGTGATGGATGTTAGCACTAGTGAAAACGAAACATTATTACTTTGTGCATTCTGGTCCAATGAGAACTGCAGATTTCCTGCGTATAAGGATAATGACTCAAAGATATCTGAGATAAGATCTGATACAGTCTGAGATAGAGCAAGAAAAATGGAACTGATTCAGAAGAAAATGAAAATTATTCTGTTGTTGAAAACACAGTAAGATTTTCAAAATAGCAAAGAGATTATTTGAAAGACAGAATCTGATATGAGATTGAGATTTCAGAATTGATTCATTGAGATGAGTTTCTGATTTAAACTCTGTATACATTCTTCTGATATATCTGAATTGGTTACTTGCGAGTTCGAGGACGAACTCCGATCTAAGAGGGGGAGAAATGTAAGGCCCGAGATTTTGTTACTGTAATCTGAGATTAATCTGAAATGATTTATTTATTTATTTAAAGATGATTATAGACGGAACGGATCAGATCGGGAGAGCCGAAAGAAGAAATCACATTAGGTGTGAAGAATATAATCGGCGCACATGCGCGGCTTGAATGCGCACATATGCGCGGAACGTCCAGAGAGTTCGGCGCACATGCGCGGCGGAAGGCGCGCATATGCGCGAGTAAGGGAATGTGCGAGACAGAACATCTCGCGCATATGCGCGAGAAATGTCGCGCATATGCGCGAGAGGATAAACCACAAGGTGCCGGGCAGAAAGCCAGGCGCATATGCGCGACCTTGTGCGCGCATATGCGCGAGGCATGCAAAACGAAAGGATGCCACTTGCCATCACCGTGCGACGTGTATATGTATATATATATATATAAGCAACGTCAAATTCTCAGAAATAAGAGGAAGAGAGGAACCGAAGCTCCAAGTTCCTGATGTGCGAAAATTGAACGCCACGCAAATTCCGTCTGTCTGATTTTGAATCCGAGTACGGTATCGTGTTACTAGCGACGACAGCTACAACTGGACGTAAGTTTTGTTACGTTTAGACATGATTTGAATTTATGATATTGTCAGAATTGAATATGAATCAGATATGAAGTTCCTGCTACAGTAGGCATTGTATAATTGAAGTCAGATTAAAGAATAGACTGGTTATACAATTATTATGAATTTTAGAGTTGATTTAGTTGAGATTCTATATCAGAGTTGTGTTATTATTCAAATTTTGAATTGTACAGATACTGATTATGTATTCTGGTATTATATCTGTGATGTTGAGATTGACGGGGTATCAAGACTGTATTGTTATGCTGTCGAAACATCAGTAGATTGATATTGATCAGATTCAGTATTGATTGAGATTGATCAGATTCAGTAATGATTTCGATAGTATCATGATATCATTGATATGAATTAGATTGTACCTTGTTCAGATATGGATCAGATTATATACCGATTTGAGTATTGATCAGAACGGGTCTTGAATTGAGTTATATACTGATATGGTATTTATGTGACTTGTCATTGCCAGACTGGGTATGGACAGATTGACATACAAGACTTCGTCTTCATCAGATCGTGAAGAGAAAGGTATAAATAAATGTTGATTCGGGATTGCACAACTCGAGTTAGGTTTGACTTGAGTTTCCCAAAATCACATACTTTACTTTATTGCATTGATATTTGCAGATTATCAGATTGATATGTTTAGTCTATTGAATTATAGCAGAGCCAGAGTTTGAGTCTAGGGCAGATCAGCCTAGCTAGGGCAGAACCGCCGAGTCTTTGACAGAACCGCATAGACTCTAGACTTGCGGTGTATCGATGAGCTTAGATGTAGATCGACGTCTATGTAGACATTCGATACAGCATACCAAAGTCTAAATTAGATCAGGATCCCTAGATTAGAATGAGAGATGGGTCGAGTCTTAGATATTGAGACTAGAATTTGATTTACAGATCCGTATTGATTTATGTTTCGTAGATTACGATTCATGTTTTATTTACAGACTGGTATTGATACATGTTGTTTGGTTATGCTACATGTGATAAGATATAATTCATGCTTTTATGTTAATTCAGTTAACTGCATGTATACATTATTTATACTGGGATTTATTCTCACCGGAGTATCCGGCTGTTGTCTTGTTTTGTATGTGTGCATGACAACAGGTGGGATAGGATCGGGGTCAAGAAGATGATGAGAGAAGACGAGTTTAGAGTGGTGATTCCGGACTTATTGTAGATTTGGTTTAATACTTAAAATTTAGTAGTTGAAGCTTAGACTAGTTTGAATAATTGTTGTACATTATTGTACTTATATACTGAGATGTATATTAGTTACATTCCATTACGCTCCGCACTTGCATTTTAAAAAGAAAAATTTTTAGACCCTGATTATCTGAATTGATAATTAACTCCCAAAGATGATTAAGAAAACGATTAGCGTCCGGGACCCCACAACTCCGAAGTTAAGAGTGCTTGGGCGAGAGAAGTACTAGGATGGGTGACCCCCTGGGAAGTCCTCGTGTTGCACCCCTTTTAGTGTTTTTCTATTTTTGATTACTTGTTGAGAGACGATTTTCGGCTCAAATCATCGGAATCACGACCAGGACCAGGTAAGACATGTGAAATCAACGTAGCTCGGGCACTGCCGGATTTGGACAAAATTGTAGCCTAATTTGATTGTAAACGGGCAAACGAACGAAACTCATTACTCCGCAATGAGCTGGCGAGATTTTAGCCGAATTCCTTCTCTAAGACCATCTAATTTGCGATTTTCCACTTCTGTTAAGCTTTCGTTTCCTCGAGAAATCCGCTTAGGAAGTTCGAAATTAGATTTCGGTTCCATTTTATCGTATCTCAAGCATAATAATAGCTTTACATTTGTTATTTTCATCTTCTTATTTTTTTCTATTTTCTGGGAACATTAAGCGATTTTTGTTATCGTGAGCCGGTTCTGTGCGGAAGGGTATGACGCAGATTACTCCAGAGACGGTTAACTCATTAAAAACAATTATTTCGACTGTTTTATCCATAATTTACGTAAACGGTTGCGACACGAGGACTGCCCAAAGAGGTCACCCAACCTAGCTCTGCCATTGCGCTAGAACGCTTAACATCATGGTTCTGATTGGGCGAGAGCAGTGCCTCGTGTTGTCCATCGCCGCCCGCTCCACACGTACTCGAGGAATATAAGAATAAACATCCCACTCAATTTCTGGTGCGATCATACCAGCACTAATGCACCGGATCCCATCAGAAATCCGAAGTTAAGCGTGCTTGGGCGAGAGCAGTACTAGGATGGGTGACCCCCTGGGAAGTCCTCGTGTTATACCCCTTTTCTTGTTTTTCTATTTTTGATTACTTGTTGACAGACGATTTTCGGCTAAAATAATCTGAATCTTGATCGTGACCAGATAAGACATGTGAAATCAACGTAGCTCGGGCACTGCCGGATTTGACAAAATTCTAGGCTAATTTGGTTGTAAATGGGCAAACGAACGAGATTCATTACTCTGCAATGATTTGGCGAGAATTTAGCCGAATTCCTTCTCTAAGACCCTCTAATTTGCGATTTTTCGCTTCTGTTAAGCTTCCATTTCCTCGAGAAATCCGCTTAGGAAGTTCGAAATTCGATTTCGGTTCCATTTTATCGTATCCCAAGTATAATAATAGCTTTACATTCGTTATTTTATTCTTCTTATTTTTTTCTATTTTATGGGAACATTTAGCGATTTTTGTTGTCGTGAGCCGGTTCTGTGCGGAAGGGAATGACGCTGATTACTCCGAAGATGGTTATCTCATTAAAAACAATTATTTCGACTGTTTTAGCCTTAATTTACGTAAATTGTCGCGACACGAGGACTGCCCAGGGAGGTCACCCATCCTAGCTCTGCCATCGCGCCAGAACGCTTAACTTCATGGTTCTTATTGGGCGAGAGCAGTGCCGCATGTTGTCCAACGTCGCCCGCACCACACGTACTCGAGGGATATAAATATAAACATCCCACTCAATGTCGGGTGCGATCATACCAGCACTAATGCATCGGATCCCATCAGAACTCCGAAGTTAAGCGTGCTAGGGCGAGAGAAGTACTAGGAAGGGTGACCCCCCCTGGGAAGTCCTCCTGTTGCACCCCTTTTCGTGTTTTTCTATTTTTGATTACTTGTTGACAGACGATTTTCGGCTCAAATCATCGGAATCTCGATCGGGACCAGATAAGACATGTGAAATCAACGTAGCTCGGGCACTGCCGGATTTAGACAAAATTGTAGCCTAATTTGATTGTAAACGGGAAAACGAACGAAACTTATTACTCCGCAACGAGGTGGCGGGATTTTAGCCAAATTCCTTCTCTAAGACCCTCTAATTTGCGATTTTCAGCTTCTGTTAAGCTTCCGTTTCCTCGAGAAATCCGCTTAGGAAGTTCAAAATTTGATTCCGGTTCCATTTTATCGTATCGTAGGCATAATAATAGCTTTACATTCGCTATTTCTTCTTCTTATTTTTTTGCTATTTTCTGGGAACATTTAACAAATTTTTTTGTCGTGCGGAAGGGTATGATGCAGATTACTCTGGAGACGGTTAACTCATTAAAAACAATTATTTCGACTGTTTTAGCCTTAATTTACGTAAATGGTCGCGACACGAGGACTGCCCAGGGAGGTCACCCATCCTAGCTCTGCCATCGCGCCAGAACGCTTAACTTCATGGTTCTGATTGGGCGAGAGCAGTGCCGCATGTTGTCCAACGTCGCCCGCTCCACACGTACTCGAGGGATATAAATATAAACATCCCACTCAATGTCGGGTGCGATCATACCAGCACTAATGCATCGGATCCCATCAGAACTCCGAAGTTAAGCGTGCTAGGGCGAGAGAAGTACTAGGAAGGGTGACCCCCCCTGGGAAGTCCTCCTGTTGCACCCCTTTTCGTGTTTTTCTATTTTTGATTACTTGTTGACAGACGATTTTCGGCTCAAATCATCGGAATCTCGATCGGGACCAGATAAGACATGTGAAATCAACGTAGCTCGGGCACTGCCGGATTTAGAAAAAATTGTAGCCTAATTTGATTGTAAATGGGAAAACGAACGAAACTTATTACTCCGCAACGAGGTGGCGAGATTTTAGCCAAATTCCTTCTCTAAGACCCTCTAATTTGCGATTTTCAGCTTCTGTTAAGCTTCCGTTTCCTCGAGAAATCCGCTTAGGAAGTTCAAAATTTGATTCCGGTTCCATTTTATCGTATCGTAGGCATAATAATAGCTTTACATTCGCTATTTCTTCTTCTTATTTTTTTGCTATTTTCTGGGAACATTTAACAAATTTTTTTGTCGTGCGGAAGGGTATGATGCAGATTACTCTGGAGACGGTTAACTCATTAAAAACAATTATTTCTATTGTTTTAGCCTTAATTTACGTAAATGGTCGCGACACGAGGACTGCCCAGGGAGGTCACCCATCCTAGCTCTGCCATCGCGCCAGAACGCTTAACTTCATGGTTCTGATTGGGCGAGAGCAGTGCCGCATGTTGTCCAACGCCGCCCGCTCCACACGTACTCGAGGGATATAAAAATAAACATCCCACTCAATGTCGGGTGCGATCATACCAGCACTAATGCATCGGATCCCATCAGAACTCTGAAGTTAAGCGTTCTAGGGCGAGAGAAGTACTAGGAATGGTGACCCCCTAGGAAGTCCTCGTGTTGCAGCCCTTTTCGTGTTTTTCTATTTTTGATTACTTGTTGACAGACGATTTTCGGCTCAAATCATCTGAATCTCGATCGGGACCAGATAAGACATGTGAAATCAACGTAGCTCGGGCACTACCGGATTTGGACAAAATTGTAGCCTAATTTGATTGTAAACAGGCAAACGAAAGAGACTCATTACTCTGCAATGAGCTGGCGAGATTTTAGCCGAATTCCTTTCTCTAAGACCCTCAAATTTGCGATTTTCCGCTTCTGTTAAGCTTCCGTTTCCTCGAGAAATTCGTTTAGGAAGTCTGAAATTCGATTCCGGTTCCATTTTATCGTATCCTAGGCATAATAATAGCTTTACATTCGCTATTTTCTTCTTCTTTTTTTTTTCTATTTTCTGGGAACATTTAGCTATTTTTGTTGTCGTGAGCCGGTTTTGTGCAGAAGAGTACGACGCAGATTATTCTGGAGATGGTTAACTCATTAAAAACAATTATTTCGACTGTTTTAGCCCTAAGTTACGTAAACGGTCGCGACACGAGGAATGCCCAGGGAGGTCACCCATCCTAGCTCTGTCATCGCGCCAGAACGCTTAACTTCATGGTTCTGATTGGACGAGAGCAGTGCCACCTGTTGTCCATCGGCGCCCGCTCCACACGTACTCGAGGGATATAAGAATAAACATCCCACTCAATGTCGGGTGCGATCATACGAGCACTAATGCACCGGATCCCATCAGAACTCCGAAGTTAAGCGTGCTTCGGCGAGAGCAGTACTAGGATGGGTGACCCCCTAGGATGTCCTCGTGTTGAACCCCTTTTCGTGTTATTGTATTTCTGATTACTTGTTGACAGACGAATTTCGGCTCAAATCATCTGAATCTCGATCAGGACCAGATAAAACATGTGAAATCAACGTAGCACGGGCACTCCCGGTGTAATGCCCGAGATTTTGATTCTGTTAATCTTAGATTATTGATTAAGAATTGAGGTGATTATAGCCGGGCCATTTCGTGACCAGATTGGGCAAAACATATGAAAAGTACAATATTTGGACAGAACTGTTGGCGCCCGAGCGGTAGGAAATGACCGCCCGAGCGCCAGTGTTCAATAAGAATACTATTCGGGCAGAACCTGTGGCGCCCGAGCGGTAGAAAATTACCGCCCGAGCGCCAATGGATAACAAGCCGAGTACCGGGCAGAGTGTTCGGCGCCCGAGCGGTAGTTTATAACCGCCCGAGCGCCGACTAAAAATCAGGGAGAATGGGACACATATCTTTACATGCATGAGATATATATATATATATATATATATATATATATATATATAAGTTTCCTTTTTCAGAATTTAGCAGGAAGAGTCGAGGATTTCTCTAAGAAATCCTTACGCCTTTTAGCGTATAGATTTGTGATTTGTGAACGTTCCGCCCGTCCGATTTTGAATTCGATTATGAGATATTGGAAGTGATATCTGACTAATATTGTATTGTTGGGTATACCGATATTTTACCGTTATGCCATCGATAGTGAATTAGATTGAGTATTGAGCAGAACAGATTTGATTGGAGCAATGTATTGATATTATACTCCTCGATATTGTTATTGTCAGATTGATATTGTCAGGCTTTGAGTTCGAGACTTTGACAGAGTCAGAGTGACAGAAAGAAAGGTATAAATTAATGTTGAGTTGGGATTGCACAACTCGAGTGAGGTTTGACTCGAGTTTCCCTAAATCACATACCTAGTTTACTGCATTGATATTTGTAGTTAATGAGATTGATGTTTGTAGTCTATTGATTTATAGCCACTGCATGTTTTGACTACTGATTCGTTTAGTCATAGACTGATTCGTCTAGCTATCGGCTGAGTTGCCTAGCTACTGGCTGATTCGCCTAGTCATCGGATGATTCGCCTAGTCCCTGACTGATTCGTCTAATTATTGGCTGATTCGCTTAATCCTTGATTGATTCGTCAATTCTATGGCTGATACGACTAGTTGATTTACAGTTTTGATATCATACATGTTTGTTGATTGGCTGCATGTGAATGATATTTGTTATATGCTTTTGTATATGTTTTTATATGATTGCATGTTTACATTGTTTATACTGGGATTTATTCTCACCGGAGTTATCCGGCTATTGTCTTGTTTTTTATGTGTGCATGACAACAGGTGGGACAGGCTCAGGGTCGAGGAGATGAGGAAAGATCGTGATTAGAGTGGAGGCTCCGGACTTGGATTAGAGATAGGGTTGGACACTTGATATTAGCTGTTAAACCTTAGTTGAATAAATGTATGTGGTACAGGACTTGTACTTTTATACTGAGATGTATATACGTTTTATTTCACTACGTTCCGGATTTTAAAAAAAATTTAGACCCTATTTTATAATTGATTAATTAGTCCCAATGATGATTAAGAACATGATTAGCGTCCGGGCCCCCACAACAGGTGGTATCAGAGCGATAGATCCTTTAGACTGAGAAAGAAGCTAGTGAGCGAGGTAGATTGAGTTTTCTTTCCTTGCTTGTGATTGCTAGTATGCTTTACTGCTTTATATAATACATGTTACTTGACTTATCTGATTCGATTGTGTAATATGTATTATTGGGAACGAATTTGAACCGATTCTTGATCAGCAGTAAGATGATCGGAGGAGGGACTGAATTGAAACAGGTTTGTTGGATTGGGGTTACTAATCCTTTTGATATTCAGATATGCCTCCTCGAAGAATACCAGAACAGGGTAGCACATCGAATCCTCCAATGGATGTTACAGCCACTCCAATGGAGACATTATTGAAAGGGTTTCAGTCGTTCAAACCACCGACACTGAAGGGTACTGAGACATCAGTTGAGTGTGAAAGTTGGTTAGATAACATTGAGATGATGTTTGATTCACTGGAGTACAGTGATGAGCGCCGAATTTAATTGATTGGGCACCAGTTGCTTGATGTTGCAAAGAACTGGTGGATTACGATGAAGAAGGCCTTGGAGCATCGGGGTACGACTATTACTTGGGATGTATTTAAAACTGAGTTTTATCAAAGATTTTTCCCAGTGTCGTATAGAAAAGATAAGGGGGCGGAATTTGCCAATTTGAGACAGGGTCAGCTGAACATTGAAGAATATGTGACCAAGTTCTCTACCTTATTGAAGTTTGCTCCCCATGTGGCTGGAAATGACGAAGCTGTTGCTGATCAGTTCATCAATGGCTTGAATTCCGATATATTTACATTGGTGAACACAGGGCGACCGAATAACCTTGCTGATGCCATGAATAGAGCAAAGGGCGCTGAAGCGGGCCTGATAAGGCAGAGAGGAGCTGCATCTGTTCCCCTAGAATCGAGACCACAGCAACCACCTCCCCGATTTGAGAGTGACAGTAGCAGTGGTAGAAAGAAAGATTTTCTGAAGGATAGAGGAAAGCAGTTTAAGAAGTCTGGCGGCAGTTTTGCTAGCTCCAGTGGTTCCGAACAGAGTTATACCGGCGTTTACTGCGGAAATTGTGGAGGGAGACATTCCACTGAGCAATGCCAAGGAGTACTTGGTAGTTGCCACTTCTGCAAACAACAGGGACATTTTGCCAGAGTGTGTCCACAGAAGGGTTCTCAAGGATCCCAGAGAGCCGAATCATCTGGATCAGCGGCACAGTGGAGTAGACGAGATCAGCTGCTGTTCCTTCATTTCAGCCAGCACCATCTCAGTCACAGTAGAGGCCAGGAGGAAGTCAGACAGTTGGCCAGCCTCCTAGACAGCAGGCCAGAGTATTTGCTTTGACTGAGGAGCAGGCTCAGGAAGCACCAGATGATGATGTTGCAGGTAACTGTTCTTGATGTAGTTATCCTCCTTTTGTATTGATAAATACGGATGCTTCCCATATGTTTATTTCTGAACGATTTGCATTGAGTCATGCATTGCCTGTTGAAGCTTTATTCTACTGTAGTGTATCTCTTGACTAGTTGGGGAGAGTTTTTATATCAGTGAATTCTGTAAAATATCGTATACTATAGTAGGATGAGAATGAGATTGAGTTAGATCGTGTGGTAGCTTGTATTGTACTAGTGTTGTCTGGTTTTGAGACTGCATTACTGATATTGATATGCTGACCAAGTACAGAGCTACCCTAGATTAGTTCCACAAGATGGTGAAAATCGGACCTGAGATGGCCAAGGGATGAATAGTGTACGATAAGGATTCTAGATTGAGAATTCCTTTGATAATTCGTACTATCTATAACTCGATTATTACAGAAAGGAACAGAGGGACTCCTTATGTATTCGGTTGATTTACTGAAGTTGAGTCTATCATTGGCTGATTTACCAATGATAAGAAAGTTAATAATGTTTTCCCCGATAAGACTTCTGATTCGATTCCAATCAGAGAGATTGATTTTAGCCTTGATTTGATATCAGAAACAGATTGCATCCTGATTGAGACAGATTACATTCAGGGTGTGTTATATCTGAAGATGTTATATCTGTTGAATTTAGCAGAGTTAAACCGGAATTAGTTGGCCGAGGTGGATATCAGTGTCAAACATTTGCGGTTTATGAGTTTAGCAGATCAGTACCGATGAGTAATGTTTTGAATCTGATTGAAGCTTGCTGTTGTTTTGAATCTGGGTTTGAATCAGGTAAGTAATACTGCCTTGTATATGAATAACCAATCTGTTGTTCCAAATGTTCCGAATTTAAAATGATAAATATTGCCAGACAGTGTGCAATAACTTATTCAGTATGCATTTTGATAGTTGAAAAGATGTTGATAGAAACAGATGAGAGTAGATGTGACAGAGTTTGTACTGGAATGTCTAATTACCTAAAGATAAAGACAGAAATATAGAAACCAGGAGATGGGTTATACCGATTATTGATACTTAAATAGAAATGAGGGTACATTTCTATGGATTGGTGACGAAAATATCGAAATTTTCCTAAGACTGTGATGCGATGTGATTATGATTATAATTGATAGAATGCTTGAATATGCATATATTAGGTGTACAGGATGATGTACAGATAAGATCAGACGATCAAGAGTTATGTCAGAAGAGTGATTAGACTGCATTGAATGCCAAAATTGACTATATCACACGATGATTTTCGGTTGATTTTGTATTTTTGGCAGAATATATTATAAACTCCTTCACCTATCGTCTATAGATTGACGGATAGTCGGAGCAAACTATCCGGATACTGGAGAATATCCAAGAACTGTAGTGCTGGATTTTAGCACTAGTTGACATGATTTATTGTCATTTGTGAATTATCGTACAACCACAGCTATCAGACAAGTATTGAAATGACTTCTTTCGAAGCGTTGTACGAAATTAAATGTTGATCCCCTCTTTATTGGGATGATATCTCTAAGGTTCCTGATATCGACCTGGCATGATCAGAGATATGACTGAAAAAGTGAAGCTGATTCAGAAGAAAATGAAGGCAGCCCAAGACAGACAAGCCAAATATGCCAATGTCCGACGACGACCGTTGGTATTTGAGGCTGGAAATCGAGTATTTTTGAAAATTTCACCTTTCAGATGAATTGTCCGATTTGGCAAGAAAGGGGAGTTGTCTCCACGATAGATTGGGCCGTATGAGATTCTTGAGAAGATAGGAGATCGTGCCTATCGACTCACTTTACCGCTTTCATTATCCGGAATACATGATGTCTCTCATGTAGTTTTATGGCAGAAGTACATGCAAGATACTTCCCATATGATTCAACCAGACGAAGTTGAATTGAATGAGACATTGAGCTATTTCGAAAAACCGATTCAGATTATTGATCGTAAAGAAAAGTAGCTCAGAAAGAAGACTATTCCACTTGTGAAGATTCAGTGAAGTCGTCATGACATCGATAAAGCTACTTGGGAAACCGAGTCTGATATGAGACAGAGATTTCCTGAGTTATTTCACTGATGTGAGTATTTTGATTCAGCTTCTGCTATACATTTCTTTCTGATATCTAATTTGATTGCCTGTGATTTCGGGGACGAAATCAAATCTTAGGGGGTGAGAAATGTAATGCCCGAGATTTTGATTCTGTTAATCTAAGATTATTGATTAAGAATTGAGGTGATTATAGCCGGGCCATTTCGAGACCAGATTGGGCAAAACATATGAAAAGTACAATGTTTGGACAGAACTGTTGGCGCCCAAGCGGTAGGAAATGACCGCCCGAGCGCCAGTGTTCAATAAGAATACTATTCGGGCAGAACCTGTGGCGCCCGAGCGGTAGAAAATTACTGCCCGAGCGCCAATGGATAACAAGCCGAGTACCGGGCAGAGTGTTTGGCGCCCGAGCGGTAGTTTATAACCGCCCGAGCGCCGACTGAAAATCAGGGAGAATGGGACACATATCTTTACATGCATGAGATATATATATATATATATATAAGTTTCCTTCTTCAGAATTTAGCAGGAAGAGTCGAGGATTTCTCTAAGAAATCCTTACGCCTTTAGCGTATAGATTTGTGATTTGTGAACGTTCCGCCCGTCCGATTTTGAATTCGATTATGAGATATTGTGTTCCTATCGACGCAGGCTTCAACTGGACGTAAGTTTTGCTACGTTTTGATATGATTTGAAATTATGTTGTTGAAGGAATCGGATATGATTCATATATGATGTTCTTGCGATATTAGACATTGTATAATCGAAACCGGACTGGAGAACAGATATCATATGAAATTGTTATGATTTTCGGAGTAGTTTTGGAGTCGATTTGATATCATAATTGAATTGTTATCGATTATGAGATATTGGAAGTGATATATGACTAATATGGTATTGTTGGGTATACCGATATTGTACCGTTATGCCATCGATAGTGAATTAGATTGAGTATTGAGCAGAACAGATTTGACTCGATATTGTTATTGCCAGATTGATATTGTCAGGCTTTGAGTTCGAGACTTTGACAGAGTCAGAGTGACAGAAAGAAAGGTATAAATTAATGTTGAGTTGGGATTGCACAACTCGAGTGAGGTTTGACTCGAGTTTCCCTAAATCACATACCTAGTTTACTGCATTGATATTTGTAGTTAATGAGATTGATGTTTGTAGTCTATTGATTTATAGCCACTGCATGTTTTGACTACTGATTCGTTTAGTCATAGACTGATTCGTCAAGCTATCGGCCGAGTTGCCTAGCTACTGGCTGATTCGCCTAGTCATCGGATGATTCGCCTAGTCCCTGACTGATTCGTCTAATTACTGGCTGATTCGCTTAATCCTTGAATGATTCGTCAATTCTGCGGCTGTTTCGCCCAGACACTGGATATAGGAATTATATCGATGCCGTTTAGGGTTGGGTCATTCCTATCGACTGAGATTCGATATAATTCTCAATATTCAAAACCGGGATCCCTAGATTAGGAATGAGTCAAGTCTGAGTTGACGCGTTGTTTGAGTCAAGTCTGATACGACTAGTTGATTTACAGTTTTGATATCATACATGTTTGTTGATTGGCTGCATGTGAATGATATTTGTTATATGCTTTTGTATATGTTTTTATATGATTGCATGTTTACATTGTTTATACAGGGATTTATTCTCACCGGAGTTATCCGGCTGTTGTCTTGTTTTGTATGTGTGCATGACAACAGGTGGGACAGGCTCAGGGTCGAGGAGATGAGGAAAGATCGTGATTAGAGTGGAGGCTCCGGACTTGGATTAGAGATAGGGTTGGACACTTGATATTAGCTGTTAAACCTTAGTTGAATAAATGTATGTGGTACAGGACTTGTACTTTTATACTGAGATGTATATAAGTTTTCTTTCCTTACGTTCCGCATTTTAAAAAAAATTTAGACCCTGTTTTATAATTGATTAATTAGTCCCAATGATGATTAAGAAACATGATTAGCGTCCGATCCCCCACACCCGAATTTGGACAAAATTGTTGCCTAATTAGATTGTAAACGGGCAAACGAACGAGACTCATTACTCCGCAATGAGCTAGCGAGAGTTTAGCCGAATTCTTTCTCTAAGACCCTGTAATTTGCAATTTTCCGCTTCTGTTGAACTTCCGTTTCCTCGAGAAATCCGCTTAGGAAGTTTGAAATTCGATTTTGGTTCTATTTTATCATATCCCAGACATAATAATAGCTTTACATTCGTTATTTTCTTCTTCTTATTTTTTTTCTATTTTCTGCTAACATTTAGCGATTTTTGTTGTCGTGAGCCGGTTCTGTTCTGAAGGGTATGATGCAGATTACTCTAGAGACGGTTAACTCATTAAAAATAATTATTTCGATTGTTTTAGCCTTAATTTACGTAAACGATCGCGACACAAGGACTGCTCAGGGAGGTCACCCATCCTAGCTCTGCCATCGCGCCAGAACGGTTAACTTCATTGTTTTGATTGGGCGAGAGCAGTGCCGCGTGTTGTCCATCGCCGCCCGCTCCACATGTACTCGAAGGATATAAAAATAAACATCCCACTCAATGTCGGGTACGATCATACCAGCACTAATGCACCGGATCCCATCAGAACTCCGAAGTTAAGCGTGCTTGGGCGAGAGCAGTGCTAGGATGGGCTACCCCCTGGAAAGTCCTCGTGTTGCACCCCTTTTTGTGTTTTTCTATTTTTGATTACTTGTTGACAGACGATTTTCGGCTCAAATCATCTGAATCTCGATCAGGACCAGATAAAACATCTGAAATCAACGTTGCTCGGGCACTGCCGGATTTGGAAAAAATTTTAGTCTAATTTGATTGTAAACGGGCAAACGAACGAGATTCCTTACTCCGCAATGAGCTGGCAAGAGTTTAGCCGAATTCCTTCTCTATGACGCTCTAATTTTCGATTTTCCGCTTCTTATAAACTTTCGTTTCCTCGAGAAATACTCATAAGAAGTTTGAAATTTGATTCCTGTTCCATTTTATCGTATCTTAGGCATAATAATAGCTTTACATTCGCTATTTTCTTCTTTTTATTTTTTTTTCTATTTTCTAGGAACATTTAGCGATTTTTTTTGTCGTGAGCCGGTTTTGTGTAGAAGGGTATGATGCAGATTATTCTTGAGATGGTTAACTCATTAAAAACAATTATTTCGACTGTTTTAGCCATAATTTACGTAAACGGTCGCGACACGAGGAATGCCCAGGGAGGTCACCCATCCTAGCTCGGTCATCGCGCCAGAACGCTTAACTTCGTGGTTCTGATTGTGCGAGTGCAGTGCCGCATGTTTTCCATCGCCGCCCGCTCCACACGTACTCGAAGGATGTAAGAATAAACATCCCACTCAATGTCAAGTGCAATCATACCAGTTAAAATGCACCGGATCCCATCAGAACTCCGAAGTTAAGCGTGCTTGGGCGAGAGCAGTACTAGGATGGGTGACCTCCTGGGATGTCCTCGTGATTCACCCTTTTTCGTCTTTTTATATTTTTGATTACTTGTTGACAGACGATTTTTGGCTGAAGTTAAGCGTGCTTGGGCGAGAACAGTACTAGGATGGGTGACCCCCTAGGAAGTCCTCGTGTTGCACCCCTTTTCGTGTTTTTTCATTTTTAATGCTTGTTGACCGACGAATTTCGGCTCAAATCATCTGAATCTCGATCAGGAACAGATAAAACATGTGAAATCAACGTAGCTCGGGCACTGCCGGATTTGGACAAAATTGTAGCCTAACTAGATTGTAAACGGGCAAACGAACGAGAATCATTACTCCGCAATGAGCTGGTGAGAGTTTAGCCGAATTCTTTCTCTAAGAGCCTCTAATTTGCAATTTTCCGCTTCTGTTAAGCTTCCGTTTCCTCGAGAAATCCGCTTAGGAAGTTCGAAATTCGATTCCGTTTCCATTTTATCGTATCCCAGGCTTAATAATAGCTTTACATTCGTTATTTTCTTCTTCTTATTTTTTTTTCTGTTTTCTGGGAACATTTAGCGATTTTTGTTGTCGTGAGCCGGTTCTGTGCGGAAGGGTATGATGCAGATTACTCTGGAGACGGTTAACTCATTAAAAACAATTATTTCGATTGTTTTATCCTTAATTTACGTAAACGGTCGCGACATGAGGACTGCTCAGGAAGGTCACCCATCCTAGTTCTGTCATCGCGCCAGAACGCTTAACTTCATGGTTCTGATTGGGCGAGAGCAGTGCCGCGTGTTGTCCATCGCCGCCCGCTCCACATGTACTCGAAGGATATAAGAATAAACATCCCACAAAATGTCGGATGCGATCATACTAGCACTAATGCATCGGACCCCATCAGAACTCCGAAGTTAAGCGTGCCTGGGCGAGAGCAGTACTAGGATGGGTGTCCCCCTGGGAAGTCCTCGTGTTTCACCTTTTTTCGTGTTTTTCTATTTTTGATTACTTGTTGACAGACGATTTTCGGCTGAAGTTAAGCGTGCTTGGACGAGAGCAGTACTAGGATGGGTGACCCCCTAGGAAGTCCTCGTGTTGCACCCCTTTTCGTGTTTTTCCATTTTTAATTACTTGTTGACAGACGAATTTCGGCTCAAATCATCTGAATCTCGATCAGGACCAGATAAAACATGTGATATCAATGTAGCACGGGCACTGCTGGATTTGGACAAAATTGTAGCCTAATTAGATTGTAAACGGGCAAAAAGAACGAGTCTCGTTACTCCGCAATGAGCTAGCGAGAGTTTAGCCGAATTCTTTCTTTAAGACCCTCTAATTTGAAATTTTCCGCTTCTGTTAAACTTCCGTTTCCTCGAGAAATCCGCTTAGGAAGTTTGAAATTAGATTCTGGTTCCATTTTATTGTATCCCAGGCATAATAATAGCTTTACATTCGTTATTTTCTTCTTCTTATTTTTTTCTATTTTCTTGGAACATTTAGCGATTTTTGTTGTCGTGAGCCGGTTCTGTGCGGAAGGGTATGATGCAGATTACTATGGAGACGGTTAACTCATTAAAAACAATTATTTCGATTGTTTTAGCCTTAATTTACGTAAACGGTCGCGACACGAGGACTGCTCAGGGAGGTCACCCATCCTAGCTCTGCCATCGCGCCAGAACGGTTAACTTCATTGTTCTGATTGGGCGAGAGCAGTGCCGTGTGTTGTCCATCACCGCTTGCTCCACACGTACTCGAGGGATATAAGAATAAACATCCCACTCAATGTCGGGTGCGATCATACCAGCACTAAAGCACCGGATCCCATCAGAACTACGAAGTTAAGCGTGCTTCGGCGAGAGCAGTACTAGAATGGGTGACCCCTGGGAAGTCCTCGTGTTACACCCTTTTTCGTATTTTTCTATTTTTGATTACTTGTTGACAGACGATTTTCGGCTCAAATCATTTGAATCTCGATCGGGACCAGATAAGACATGTGAAATCAACGTGGCTCGGGCACTGTCGGATTTGGACAAAATTGTAGCCTAATTTAATTGTAAACGGGCAAACAAAAGAGACTTATTACTCCGCAATGAGCTGGCAAGATTTTAGCCGAATTCCTTCTCAAAGACCCTCAAATTTGCGATTTCCGCTTCTGTTAAGCTTCCGTTTCCTCGAGAAATCCATTTAGGAAGTCTGAAATTCTATTACGGTTCCATTTTCTTCTTCTTTTTTTTTCTATTTTCTGGGAACATTTAGCGATTTTTGTTGTCGTGAGCCGGTTTTGTGCGGAAGGGTACGACGCAGATTATTCAGGAGATGGGTAACTCATTAAAAACAATTATTTCGACAGTTTTAGCCATAAGTTACGTAAACGGTCGCGACACGAGGAATGCCCAGGGAGGTCACCCATCCTAGCTCTGTCATCGCGCCAGAACGCTTAACTTCATGGTTCTAATTGGGCGAGAGCAGTGCCACGTGTTGTCCATGGCCGCCTGCTCCACACGTACTCGAGGGATATAAGAATAAACATCCCACTCAATGTCGGGTACGATCATACGAGCACTAATGCACCGGATCCCATCAGTACTCCGAAGTTAAGCGTGCTTCGGCGAGAGCAGTACTAGGATGGGTGACCCCCTGGAATGTCCTCGTGATGCATCCCTTTTCGTGTTTTTCTATTTTTGATTACTTGTTGACAGAAGATTTTCGGCTGAAATTAAGCGTGCTTGGGCGAGAGCAGTACTAGGATGGGTTACCCCCTAGGAAGTCCTTGTGTTGCACCCCTTTTCGCGTTTTTCAATTTTTAATTACTTGTTGACAGACGAATTTCGGCTCAAATCATCTGAATCTCGATCAGGACCAGATAAAACATGTGAAATCAACGTAGCTCGGGCACTGCCGGATTTGGACAAAATTTTAGCCTAATTAGATTGTAAACGGGCAAACGAACGAGATTCATTACTCTGCAATGAGCTGACGAGAGTTTAGCCGAATTCTTTCTCTAAGACTCTCTAATTTGCAATTTTCCGCTTCTGTTAAGCTTCCGTTTCCTCGAGAAATCCGCTTAGGAAGTTCCAAATTCGATTCTGGTTCCATTTTATTGTATCCCAAACATAATAATAGCTTTACATTCGTTATTTTCTTCTTCTTTTTTTTTTTTCTATTTTCTGGGAACATTTAGCGATTTTTGTTATCGTGAGCCAGTTCTATACGGAAAGGTGTGAAGCAGATTACTCGGGAGACGGTTAACTCATTAAAAACAATTATTTCTACTGTTTTATCCATAATTTACGTAAACGATTGCGACACGAGGACTGCCCAGGGAGGTCACCCATCCTAGCTCCGCCTTCGCGCCAGGTTGCTTCACTTCATGGTTCTAATTGGGTGAGAGCAGTGCCGCGTGTTGTCCATCGTTCGCTCCACATGTACTCGAAGGATATAAGAATAAACATCCCACTCAATGTCGGGTGCGATCATACCAGCAATAATGCACCGCATCCCATCAGAACTCCGAAGTTAAGCGTGCTTGGGCGAGAGCAGTACTAGGATGGGTGACCCCCTGGAATGTCCTTGTGATGCATTCCTTTTCGTGTTTTTCTATTTTTGATTACTTGTTGACAGAAGATTTTCGGCTGAAGTTAAGCGTGCATGGGCGAGAGCAGTACTAGGATGGGTGACCCCCTAGGAAGTCCTCGTGTTGCACCCTTTTTTGTGTTTTTCCATTTTTAATTACTTGTTGACAGACGAATTTCGGCTCAAATCATCTGAATCTCGATCAGGACTAGATAAAACATGTGAAATCAACGTAGCTCGGGTATTGCCGGATTTGGACAAAATTGTCGCCTAATTTGATTGTAAACGGGCAAACGAACGACACTCCTTACTCCGCAATGAGCTGGCGAGAGTTTAGCCGAATTCCTTCTCTAAGACCCTCTAATTTGCTATTTTTCGCTTCTGTTAAGCTTCCGTTTCCTCGAGAAATCCGCATAGGAAGTTTGAAATTCGATTCCGATTCCATTTTATCGTATCCTAAGAATAATAATAGCTTTACATTCGCTATTTCTTCTTCTTATTTTTTTTTCTATTTTCTGGGAACATTTAGCGATTTTTGTTGTCGTGAGCCGATTCTGTGCAGAATGGTATGACGCAGATTACTTCGGAGACGGTTAACTCATTAAAAACAATTATTTCGACTGTTTTATCCATAATTTACGTAAACGGTCACAACACGAGGACTGCCCAGGGAGGTCACCCATCCTAGCTCTGCCATCGCGCTTCACTTCATGGTTTTGATTGGGTGAGAGCAGTGCCGCCTGTTGTCCATCGCCCGCTCCACACGTACTCGAGGGATATAAGAATAAACATCCCACTCAATGTCGGGTGGAATCATACCAGCACTAATGCATCGGATCCCATCAGAACTTCGAAGTTAACCGTGCTTGGGCGAGAGCAGTACTAAGATGGGTGACCCCCTGGGAAGTCCTCGTGTTTCACCCTTTTTCGTGTTTTGTAGTTTTTATTACTTGTTGACATACTATTTTCGGCTCAAATCATCTGAATCTCGATCGGGACCAGATAAAACATGTGAAATCAACGTAGCTCGGGCACTGCCGGATTTGGACAAAATTGTAGCCTAATTTGATTGTAAACGGGCAAACGAACGAGACTCCTTACTCCGCAATGAGCTGGCGAGAGTTTAGCCGAATATCATCTCTAAGACCCTCTAATTTGCGATTTTTCGCTTCTGTTAAGCTTTCGTTTCCTCGAAAAATCCGCATAGGACGTTTGAAATTCGATTCCGGTTCCATTTTATCGTATCCTAGGAATAAAAATAGCTTTACATTCGCTATTTCTTCTTCTTTTTTTTTTCTATTTTCTGGGAACATTTAGTGATTTTTGTTGTCGTGAGCCGGTTCTGTGCGGATGGGTATGACGAAGATTACTCTGGAGACGGTTAACTCATTAAAAACAATTATTTCGACTTTTTAATCCATAATTTACGTAAACGGTCCCGACACGAGGACTGCCCAGGGAGGTCACCCATCCTCGTTCTGCCATCGCGCCAGGACGCTTAACTTCATGGTTCTGATTGGGTGAGAGCAGTGCTGTATGTTGTCCATCGCCGCCCGCTCCACACGTACTCGAGGGATATAAGAATAAACATCACACTCAATGTCGGGTGCGATCATACCAGCACTAATGCACCGGATCCCATCAGAACTCCAAAGTTAAGCGTGCTTGGGCGAGAGCAGTACTAGGATGGATGACCCATTGGGAATTCCTCGTGTTGCACCCCTTTTCGTGTTTTTCTATTCTTGATTACTTGTTGACAGACGATTTTCAGCTCAAATCATCTGAATCTCGATCGGGACAAGATAAGACATGTGAAATCAACGTAGCTCGGGCACTGCCGTATTTGGACAAAATTGTAGTCTAATTTGATTGTAAACGGGAAAACGAACGAAATTCATTACTCCGCAATGAGCTGGCGAGAATACAGCCAAATTCCTTCTCTAAGACCCTCTGATTTGCGATTTTAAGCTTCTGTTAAGATTCCGTTTCCTCGAGAAATCCGCTTAGAAAGTTCGAAATTTTATTCCGGTTCCATTTTATAGTATCCTAGGCATAATAATAGCTTTACATTCGCTATTTTCTTATTCTTATTTTTTTCTATTTTCTGGAAAAATTTAGAAATTTTTGTTGTCGTGAGCCAGTTCTGTGCGGAAGGGTATAACGCAGATAACTCCGGAGACGGTTAACTCATTAAAAACAATTAGTTCGATTGTTTTAGCCAAAATTTACGTAAACAGTCGCGATCCGAGGACTTCCCGGGCGGTCACCCACCCTAGCTCTGCCATCACGCCAGAACGCTTAACTTCATGGTTCTGATTGGGCGAGAGCAGTGCCGCGTTTTGTCCATCGCCGCCCGTTCCACACGTACTCGAGGGATATAAGAATAAACATCCCACTCATTGTCGGATGCGATCATACCGGCACTAATGCACTGGATCCCATCAGAACTCCGAAGTTAAGCGTGCTTGGGCGAGAGCAGTACTAGAATGGGTGACTCATTGGGAAGTCCTCGTGTTGCACCCCTTTTCGAGTTTTTCTATTTTTGATTAATTGATGACAGTTGATTTTCGGTTCAAATCATCTGAATCTCGATCGGGACCAGATAAGAATGTGAAATCCACGTAGCTCGGGCACTGCCGGATTTGGACAAAATTGTAGCCTAATTTGATTATAAACGGGCAAACGAACGAGACTCTTTACTCCGCAATGAGCTGGCGAGATTTTAGCCGAATTCCTTCTCTAAGACCCTCTAATTTGCGATTTTCCGCTTCTGTTAAGCTTCCGTTTCCACGAGAAATCAGCTTAGGAAGTTTGAAATTCGATTCTGGTTCCATTTTATCCTATCCCAGGCATGATAATTGCTTTACATTCGTTGTTTTCTTCTTCTTATTTTTTTTCTATTTTCTGTGAACATTTAGCAACTTTTGTTGTCGTGAGCCGGTTCTGTGCGGAAGGGTATGATGCAGATTACTCTAGAGACGGTTAACTCATTAAAAACAATTATTTCGATTGTTTTAGCCTTAATTTACGTAAACGGTCGTGACACGAGGACTGCTCAAGGAGGTCACCCATCCTAGCTCTGCCATCTCGCCAGAACGCTTAACTTCATGGTTCTGATTGGGAGAGAGCACTGCCGCGTGTTGTCCATCGCCGCCCACTCCACACGTACTCGAGGGATATAAGAATAAACATCCCACTCAATGTCTGGTGCGATCATACCAGCACTAATGCACCGGATCACGTCAGAACTCCGAAGTTAAGCGTGCCTGGGCGAGAGCAGTACTAGGATGGGTGACCCCCTGGGATGTCTTCGTGATGCACCCATTTTCGTGTTTTTCTATTTTTGATTACTTGTTGACAGACGATTTTCGGCTGAAGTTAAGCGTGCTTGGGCGAGAGCAGTACTAGGATGGGTGGCCCCCTAGAAAGTCCTCGTGTTGCACCCCTTTTCGTGTTTTTCTATTCTTGATTACTTGTTGACAGATGATTTTCGGCTCAAATCATCTGAATCTCGATCGGGACAAGATAAAACATGTGAAATCAACGTAGCTCGGGCACTGCCGGATTTGGACAAAATTGTAGCCTAATTAGATTGTAAACGGGCAAACGAACGAGATTCTTTACTCCGCAATGAGCTGGCGAAAATACAGCCGAATTCCTTCTCTAAGACCCTCTAATTTGCGATTTTAAGCTTCTGTTAAGATTCCGTTTCCTCGAGAAATCCGCTTAGAAAGTTCGAAATTTGATTCCGGTTCCATTTTATAGTATCCTAGGCATAATAATAGCTTTACATTCGCTATTTTCTTATTCTTATTTTTTTCTATTTTCTGGAAAAATTTAGAAATTTTTGTTGTCGTGAGCCAGTTCTGTGCGGAAGGGTATGACGCAGATACTTCCGGAGACGGTTAACTCATTAAAAACAATTATTTCGACTGTTTTAGCCATAATTTACGTAAACAGTCGCGATCCGAGGACTTCCCGGGCGGTCACCCACCCTAGCTCTGCCATCACGCCAGAACGCTTAACTTCATGGTTCTGATTGGGCGAGAGCAGTGCCGCGTTTTGTCCATCGCCGCCCGTTCCACACGTACTCGAGGGATATAAGAATAAACATCCCACTCAATGTCGGATGCGATCATACCAGCACTAATGCACTGGATCCCATCAGAACTCCGAAGTTAAGCGTGCTTGGGCGAGAGCAGTACTAGAATGGGTGACTCATTGGGAAGTCCTCGTGTTGCACCCCTTTTCGAGTTTTTCTATTTTTGATTAATTGATGACAGATGATTTTCCGTTCAAATCATCTGAATCTCGATCGGGACCAGATAAGAATGTGAAATCCACGTAGCTCGGGCACTGCAGGATTTGGACAAAATTGTAGCCTAATTTGATTATAAACAGGGAAACGAACGAGACTCATTACTCCGCAATGAGCTGGCAAGATTTTAGCCGAATTCCTTCTCTAAGACCCTCTAATTTGCGATTTTCCGCTTCTGTTAAGCTTCCGTTTCCACGAGAAATCAGCTTAGGAAGTTCGAAATTCAATTCTGGTTCCATTTTATCGTATCCCAGGAATAATAATACCTTTACATTCGTTATTTCCTTCTTCTTATTTTTTTATATTTTCTGGGAACATTTATCGATTTTTGTTGTCGTGAGCCGGTTCTGTACGGAAGGGTATGACGCAGATTACTCCGGAGACGGTTACATCATTAAAAACAATTATTTCGACTGTTTTATACATAATTTACGTAAACGGTCGCGACACGAGGACTTCCGAGGGAGGTCACCCATCCTAGCTCTGCCATCGCGCCAGAACGCTTAACTTCATGGTTATGATTGGGCGAGACCAGTGCCGCGTGTTGTCCATCGCCGCCCGCTCCACACGTACTCGAGGGATATAAGAATAAACATCCCACTCAAAGTTGCGTGCGATCATACCAGCACTAATGCACCGGATCTCATCAGAACTCCGGAGTTAAGTGTGCTTGGGCGAGAGCAGTACTAGGATGGGTGACCCCCTGGGATGTCTTCGTGATGCACCCCTTTTCGTGTTTTTCTATTTTTGATTACTTGTTGACAGACGATTTTCGGCTGAAGTTAAGCGTGCTTGGGCGAGAGCAGTACTAGGATGGGTGGCCCCCTAGAAAGTCCTCGTGCTGCACCCCTTTTCGTGTTTTTCCATTTTTAATTACTTGTTGACAGACGAATTTCGGCTCAAATCATCTGAATCTCGATCCGGACAAGATAAAACATGTGAAATCAACGTAGCTCGGGCACTGCCGGATTTGGACAAAATTGTAGCCTAATTAGATTGTAAACGGGCAAACGAACAAGACTCATTACTCCGCAATGAGTTGGCGAGAGTTTAGCCGAATTATTTCTCTAAGACCCTCTAATTTGCAATTTTCCGCTTCTGTTAAGCTTCCGTTTCTACGAGAAATTCGCTTAGGAAGTTCGAAATTCGATTCTGGTTCCATTTTATCATATCCCAGGCATAATAATTGCTTTACATTCCTTGTTTTCTTCTTCTAATTTTTTTCTATTTTCTGGAAATATTTAGCGACTTTTGTTGTCGTGAGCCGGTTCTGTGCAAAAAGGGTATGATGCAGATTACTCTGGAGATGGTTAACTCATTAAAAACAATTTTTTCGATTGTTTTAGCCTTAATTTACGTAAACGGTCGCGACACGAGGACTGCTCAGGGAGGTCACCCATCCTAGCTCTGCCATCGCGCCAGAACGCTTAACTTCATGGTTCTGATTGGGCGAGTGCAGTGCCGCGTGTTCTCCATCGCCGCCAGCTCCACACGTACTCGAGGGATATATAAATAAACATCCCACTCAATGTCCGGTGCGATCATACCAGCACTAATGCAACGGATCCCGTTAGAACTCCGAAGTTAAGCGTGCTTGGGCGAGACCAGTACTAGGATGGGTGACCCCCTGGGAAGTCCTCGTGTTGCACCCCTTTTCGTGTTTTTCTATTTTTGATTACTTGTAGACAGACGATTTTTGGCTCAAATCCTCTGAATCAAGATCGGGACCAGATAAAACATGTGAAATCAACGTAGCTCGGGCACTGTCGGATTTGGACAAATTTTTAGCCTAATTTGATTGTAAACGGGCAAACGAACGAGACTCATTACTCCGCAATGAGCAGGCGAGAGTTTAGCCGAATTCTTTCTCGAAGACCCTCTAATTTGCGATTTTCCGCTTCTGTTAAGCTTCCGTTTCCTCGAGAAATCCGCTTAGGAAGTTCGAAATTCGAGTCCGGTTCCATTTTATCGTATCCCAGATATAATAATAGCTTTACATTCGCTATTTTCTTCTTCTTATTTTTTTTTTATTTTCTGAGAACATTTAGCGATTTTTGTTGTCGTGAGCCGGTTCTGTGCAGAAGGGTATGGCGCAGATTACTCCGAAGACGGTTAACTCATTAAAAACAATTATTTCGACTGTTTTATCAATAATTTACGTAAACGGTCGCGACACGAGGAATGCCTAGGGAGGTCACCCATCCTAGCTCTGCCATCGCGCCAGATCGCTTAACTTCATGGTTCTGATTGAGCGAGAACAAAGCCGCGTGTTGTCCATCCCGCCCGCTCCACAGGTATTCGAGGAATATAAGAATAAACATCCCACTCAATGTCAGGTGCGATCATACCAGCACTAATGCATCGGATCCCATCAGAACTCCAAAGTTAAGCGTGCTTGGACGAGAGAAGTACTAGGATGGGTGACCCCTTGGGAAGTCCTCGTGTTGCACCCCTTTTCGTGTTTTTCTATTTTTGATTACTTGTTGACAGACGATTTTCGGCTCAAATCATCTGAATCTCGATCGAGACCAGATAAGACATGTGAATCAACGTGGCTCGGGCACTGCCGGATTTGGACAAAATTGTAGCCTAATTTTATTGGTAACGGGCAAGCGAACGAGACTCATTACTCCGCAATGAGCTGGCGAGATTTAATCCGAATTTTTTCTCTAAGGCCCTCTAATTTGTCATTTTCTGCTTCAGTTAAGCTTGCGCTTCCTCGAGAAATCCGTTTAGGAAGTCCGAAATTCGATTCCGGTTCTATTTTATCGTATCCAGGAATAATAATAGCTTTACATTTGCTATTTTTTTCTTCTTATTTTTTTCTATTTTCTTGGAACATTAAGCGATTTTTGTTGTCGTGAGCCGCTTCTGTGCGGAAGGGTATGACGCAGATTACTCCAGAGACGATTAACACATTAAAAACAATTATTTCGACTGTTTTAGCCATATTTTACGTAAACGGTCGCGACACGAGGACTGCCCAGGGAGGTCACCCATCCTAGCTCCGCCATCGCGCCAGAAAGCTTAACTTCAAGGTTCTGATTGGGCGAGAGCAGTGCCGCGTGTTGTCCCTTGCCGCCCGCTCCACACGTACTCGAAAGATATAAGAATAAACATCTCACTCAATGTCGGGTGCGATCATACCAGCACTAATGCACCGGATCCCATCAGAACTCCGAAGTTAAGCGTGCCTGGGCGAGAGCAGTACTAGGATGGGTGGCCCCCTGGAAATACCTCGTGTTGCACCCCTTTTCGTGTTTTTCTATTTTTGATTACTTGTTGACAGACGATTTTCGGCTCAAATCATTTGAATCTCGATCGAGACCAGATAAGACATGTGAATCAACGTAGCTCGGGCACTGCCGGATTTGGACAAAATTGTAGCCTAATTTTATTGGTAACGGGCAAGCGAACGAGACTCATTACTCTGCAATGAGCTGGCGAGATTTAAGCCGAATTCTTTCTCTAAGACCCTCTAATTTGCGATTTTCCGCTTCAGTTAAGCTTGCGCTTCCTCAAGAAATCCGTTTAGGAAGTCCGAAATTCGATTCCGGTTCTATTTTATCGTATCCCAAGCATAATAATAGCTTTACATTCGCTATTTTCTTCTTCTTATTTTTTTCTATTTTTGGAAACATTAAGCGATTTTTGTTGTCGTGAGCCGCTTCTGTGCGGAAGGGTATGACGCAGATTACTCCGGACACGTTTAACTCATTAAAAACAATTATTTCGACTGTTATATCCATATTTTACGTAAACGGTCGCGACACGAGGTCTTCCCAGGGAGGTCACCCATCCAAGCTCTGCCATCGCGCCAGAACGCTTAACTTCATGGTTATGATTGGGCGAGAGCAGTGCCGCGTGTTGTCCATCGCCGCCCGCTCCACACGTACTCGAGGGATATAATAATAAACATGCCACACAATGTCGGGTGCGATCATACCAGCACTAATGCACCGGATCCAATCAGAACTCCGAACTTAAGCGTGCTAGGATGGGTGACCGCCGGATCCAATCAGTACTCCGAACTTCATGGTTCGGATTGGGCGAGAGCAGTGCCGCGTGTTGTCCATCGCCGCCCGATTCCCATATACTCGAGGGATATAAGAATAAACATCCCACTCAATGTCAGGTGCGATCATACCAGTACTAATGCACCGGATTCCATCAGAACTCCGAAGTTAAGCGTGCTTGGTCGAGAGCAGTACTAGGATGGGTGACCCCTTGGGAAGTCCTCGTGTTGAACCCTTTTTCGTGTTTTTCTATTTTTGATTACTTGTTGACACACGATTTTTGGCTCAAATCATCTGAATCTCGATCGGGACCAGATAAGACATGTGAAATCAACGTAGCTCGGGCACTGCAGGATTTGGACAAAATTGTAGGCTAATTTGATTGTAAACGGGCAAACGAACGAGACTTATTACTCCGCAATGAGCTGGCGAGATTTTAGCCGAATTCCTTCTCTAAGACCCTCTAATTTGCGATTTTCCGCTTCTGTTAAGCTTCTGTTTCCTCAAGAAATCCGCTTAGGAAGTTCGAAATTCGATTCCTGTGCGGAAGGGTATGATGCAAATTACTTCGGAGACGGTTAACTCATTAAAAACAATTATTTCGACTGTTTTAGCCATAATTTATGTAAACGGTCGCGACACAAGAACTTCTCAGGTAGGTCACCCATCCTAGCACTGCCATCGCTCCAGAACGCTTAACTTCATGATTCTGAATAGGCGAGAGCATTGCCGCGTGTTGTCCATCGCCGCTCGCTCCACACGTACTCGAGGGATATAAGAATAAACATCCCACTCAATGTCGGGTGCGATCATACTAGCACTAATGCACCGGATCCCATCAGAACTCCGAAGTTAAGCTTGCTTGGGCGAGAGCAGTACTAGGTTGGGTGACCCCCTGGGAAGTCCTTGTGTTACACCACTTTTCGTGTTTTTCTATTTTTGATTACTTGTTGACAGATGATTTTTGGCTAAAATCGTCTAAATCTGGATCGGGACAAGATAAAACATGTGAAATCAACGTAGCTCGGGCAGTGCTGGATTTGGACAAAATTGTAGGCTAATTTGATTGTAAACGGGCAACCGAACGAGACTCATTACTCCGCAATGAGGTGGCGAGATTTTAGCCGAATTCTTTCTCTAAGACCCTCTAATTTGCGATTTTTCGCTTCTGTTAAGCTTCCGTTTTCTCGAGAAATCCGCTTAGGAAGTTCGAAATTCGATTCCAGATCCATTTTATCGTATCTCATGCATAAAAATAGCTTTACATTCGCTATTTTCTTCTTCTTATTTTTTTCTATTTTCTGGGAACATTTAGCGATTTTTTTTATCGTGAGCCAGTTCTATACGGAAGAGTATGACGCAAATTACTCCGGAGAGGGTTAACTTATTAAAAACAATTATTTCGACTGTTTTATCCATATTTTACGTAAACGGTCGCGACACGAGGACTGCCCAGGGAGGTCCACCCATCCTAGCTCTGCCATCGCGCCAGAAAGCTTAACTTCATGGTTCTGATTGGGCGAGAGCAGTGCCGCGTGTTGTTCCTCGCCGCCCGCTCCACACGTACTCGAATGATATAAGAATAAACTAGCACTAATGCACCTGATCCCATCAGAACTCCGAAGTTAAGCGTGCCTGGGCGAGAGCAGTACTAGGATGGGTGGCCCTCTGGAAAGTCCTCGTGTTGCACGCCTTTTCGTGTTTTTCTATTTTTGATTACTTGTTGACAGACGATTTTCAGCTCAAATCTTCTGAATCTCGATCTGGACCAGATAAGACATGTGAAATCAACGTATCTCGGGCACTGCCGGGTTTGGACAAAATTGTAGGCTAATTTGATTGTAAACGGGCAAACGAACGAGACTCATTACTCCGCAATGAGCTGGCGAGATTTTAGCAGAATTCCTTCTCTAAGACCCTCTAATTTGCGATTTTACGCCTCCGTTAAGCTTCTGTTTCCTCGAGAAATCCGCTTAGGAAGTTCGAAATTCGATTCCGGTTCCATTTTATCGTATCCCAGGCATAATAATAGCTTTACATTCGCTATTTTATTCTTCTTATTTTTTTCCTTTTATTTTTGGAACATTTAGCGATTTTTGTTGTCGTGAACCGGTCCTTTGCTGTAGGGTATGACGCAGATTACTCCGGAGACGGTTAACTCATTAAAAACAATTAATGCACCGGATCCCATCAAAACTCCGAAGTTAAGCGTGCTTGGTCGAGAGCAGTACTAGAATGGGTGACCCCCTGGGAAGTCCTCGTGTTGCACCCCTTTTCGTGTTTTTCTATTTTTGATTACTTGTTGACAGACGATTTTCGGCTTAAATCATCTGAATCTCGATCGGGACAAGATAAGACATGAGAAATCAACGTAGCTCGGGTGCTGCCGGATTTGGACAATATTGTAGGCTAATTTGATTGCAAACGGGCTACGAACGAGACTCATTACTGCGCAATGAGGTGGAGAGATTTAGCCGAATTCTTTCTCTGAGACACTTTAATTTGCGATTTTCCACTTCTGTTAAGCTTCTGTTTTCTCGAGAAATCTGCTTAGGAAGTTCGAAATTCGATTCCGGTTCCATTTTATCGTATCCCAGGCATAATAACGGATTTACATTCGCTATTTTCTTCTTCTTATTTTTTTTCTATTTTCTAGAAAAATTTAGCAATTTTTGTTGTCATAAGCCGGTTCTGTGCGGAAAAGTTTGACGCAGATTACTCCGGAGACGGTTAACTCATTAAAAACAATTATTTCGACTGTTTTATTCATAATTTACGTAAACAGTCGCGACACGAGTACCGCCCAGGGAGGTCACCGATCCTAGCTCTGCCATAGCGCCAGAACGCTTAACTTCATGGTTCTGATTGGGCGAGAGCAGTGACGCGTGTTGTCCATCGCCGCCCGTTCCAAACGTACTCGAGGAATATAAGAATAAACATCCCACTCAATGTCGGGTGCGATCATACATGCACTAATGCACCGGATCCCATCAGAACTCCGTAGTTAAGCGTGCTTGGGCGAGAGCAGTACTAGGATGGGTGACCCCCTGGAAGTCATTGTGTTGCACCCCTTTTCGTGTTTTTCTATTTTTGATTACTTGTTGAGAGACGATTTTCGGCTCAAATAATCTGAATCTCTATCGGGACTAAATAAGATATGTGAAATCAACGTAGCTCGGGCACTACTGGATTTGGACAAAATTGTAGGATAATTTGATTGTAAACGGGCAAACGAACAAGACTCATTACTTTGCAATGAGCTGGCGAGATTTTAGCCGAATTCCTTCTCTAAGACCCTCTAATTTGCGAGTTTCCGCTTCTGTTAAGCTTCCGTTTCCTCGAGAAATCCGTTTAGGAAGTCCGAAATTCGATTCCGGTTCCATTTTATCGTATCCCAGGCATAATAACAGCTTTACATTCTCTATTTTCTTCTTCTTCTTTTTCTATTTTCTGGGAACATTTAGCGATTTTTGTTGTCGTGAGCCGGTTCTGTGCGGAAGGGTATGACGCAGATTACTTCAGAGACTGTTAACTCATTAAAAACAATTATTTCGATTGTTTTATCCATAATTTACGTAAACGATCGCGACACGAGGACTTTCGAGGGAGGTCACCCATCCTTGCTCTGCCATCGCGCCAGAACGCTTAACTTTATGGTTCTGTTTGGGCGAGAGCAGTGTCGCGTTTTGTCCATCGCCGCCCGCTCCACACGTACTCGAGGGATATAAGAATAAACAACCCACTCAATGTCGGGTGCGATCATACTAGCACTAATGCACCGGATCCCATCAGAACTCTGAAGTTAAGCGTGCTTGGTGAGAGCAGTACTAGGATGGCTGACCCCTAGGGAATTCCACGTGTTGCACCCCATTTCGTGTTTTTCTATTTTTGTTTACTTGTTGACAGACGATTTTTGGCACAAATCATCTGAATCTCGATCGGGACCAGATAAGACATGAGAAATTAACGTAGCTCGGGCACTGCCGGATTTGGAGAAAATTGTAGGCTAATTTGATTGTAAACGGGCAAACGAACGAGACTCCTTACTCCGCAATGAGCTGGCAAGATTTTAGCCGACTTTCTTCTCTAATACCCTCTAATTTGCGAATTTACGCTTCTGTTAAGCTTCCGTTTCCTCGAGAAATCCGCCTAGGAAGTCCGAAATTCGATTCCGGTTCCATTTTATCGTATCCTAGGAATAATAACGGATTTACATTTGCTATTTTCTCCTTCTTATTTTTTTTCTATTTTCTGGGAACATTTATTGATTTTTGTTGTCATGAGCCGGTTCTGTGCGGAAGGGTATGACGCAGATACAAACAAGACAACAGCCGGATACTCCGGTGAGAATAAATCCCAGTATAAATAATGTATACATGCAGTTAACTGAATTAACATAAAAGCATGAATTATATCTTATCACATGTAGCATAGTCAATAACATGTATCAATACCAATCTGTAAATAAAACATGAATCGTAATCTACGAAACATAAACCAATACGGATCTGTAAATCAAGTTCTAGTCTCGATATCTAAGACTCGACTCATCTCTTATTCTAATCTAGGGATCCCGATCTAATTTAGACTTTGGTATGCTGTATCGAGTGTCTACAATAGACGTCGATCTACATCTAAGCTCATCGATACACCGTAAGTCTAGAGTCTACGCAGTTCTAACAAAGACTCGGCGATTCTGCCCTAGCTAGGCTGATCTGCCCTAGACTCAAACTCTGGCTCTGCTATAATTCAATAGACTAAACATATCAATATGATAATCTGCAAATATCAATGCAATAAGGTAAAGTATGTGATTTTGGGAAACTCAAGTCAAACCTAACTCGAGTTGTGCAATCCCGAATCAACATTTATTTATATCTTTATCTTCTCGATCCGACGAAGACGAAGTCTCGTATTCCAATCTGTCCATAACCAGTCTTGCAATGACAATCGCATAAATACAATATTAGTATATAAATCAATTCAAGACTTGTTCTGATCAATACTCAAACCAATACATAATCTGATCCATATCTGAACAAGGCACAATCTAATTAATATCAACGATATCACGATACAATCGAAATCATTACTGAATCTGATCAATCTAAATAAATACTGAATCTAATCAATATCAATCTACTGATGTTTCGACGGCATAACAATACAGTCACGATAACCCCGTCTATCTCAACATCACAGATATAATATCAGAATTCATAACCAGTATCAGTACAACTCATAATCTGAATAATAACACAATTCTGGTATAGAATCTCAACTAAATCAACTCTGAAATTCATAACAATTTCATAAACAGTCTATTCTTTAATCTGACTTCGATTCTATGATGTCTAACGTGTCAAGAACATCATATATGAATTCCATTTAATTCTGACAACATCATAATTTCAGAACATGTCTAAACGTAACAAAACTTACGTCCAGTTGTAGCATGCGCTGATTGGAACACAGTACTGAAGTCGGATTCAAAAACAGACGGACGGATTTTTCATAAATCTCGATCAAAAGCAGAAGCTGCTTCTTCTGTTCCTTTCTTTCTTTTTCCTTCTGAGAATTACCGTTTGTATGTTTATATATATATACATACATATTTCGTGCATGCAAGGCAAGTGGCTCACTTCTTCATAAAACACGTCTCGCGCATATGCGCGACCACAATCGGCGCATATGCGCGAGACACTCGGTCTCCGCGCATATCCTGTACATCGCCTCGCGCATATGCGCGACTCATCTCCGCGCATATGCGCGAGACCCTCTGGAGTCACTCGCATAGGCTTCGCGCATATGCGCGACATCTTCCGCGCATATGCGCGAGGTCTTCTGCCTGTTTGGCGCATGTGCGCGCATCCGATCGCGCATGTGCGCCGATGCTACTGTCCTCGCACATCCATTTTCACACGCTATCTCATTTCGTGTCTCGGTTAGTGAAACGTCCTGCTCTTTTTATTGCTTTAAAAGTACTAGAAATTTTTTTTTTCCTCTGTCTAAAATTTTCGGCTTTCAGTAAAATATTTTTATAAAATATTTTAACCCTTAAAATAAAATACCAACCATCTAGCATTTTAAAAATCAAGTGCAATGGCCATAAAATAAAATCGTCGCATGATTACAAAACCTAAAAAGCAATAAATTTGAAAAGTAAAGCCCATACTAAACCTCTCAAAATCTCTCAAAAGCATAAGTAAATCGTCTTAAAATCTTTAAGTAAAATCATAAAGCATAATGCGGAAAATGTAGCGCTGGTCCTCGGGTTATGTGCGCCTTCAGTCCAGTCAAATCACTCATCAAGTCCTCCCTCAATACCACCTGCATCCATCACACCTATTGAGTCTAAAGACTCAACACAACATAATCTTGATAACGAGTAATACGTAATACAGTCAACATATAACGGTGAAAAATATTTGTACTTAAAATATCATTTTCATGAAGATGCACAAACATAAACATTTTTGTAAATATTTTCATGATGCATAAAACTTTAAACATAAACATTTTCATAAAATACTTTTTCATGACATGCAATCATAAACCTTAACCTTTTCCCTTTTTTCTCAACATGACATGACATAAAACATTTTTCATGATCATAAACATTTTTCCTTTTTCTTTTCCTTTTCCTTTTCCTTTTGTTAAATTCAGATCGTTAATTGTGACTTTCCTGATCATGCTCATGAGGGTCGATGGATCCATCTACAAAAAACCACAGTACTGGGCGGCGAGGGACACCAGCAACACTCTCACCGGTCAACTGGGCCCTGGCCTATCATGATTCGAATAGAAATACGATCGTCGGGGCTCCCTCTGGGGCCTTTTCCCCTCAAGATATTCCTATTCTTCCGTTACCACAAAACCGTTACCACATATCCGTTACCACATATTCGCAATGATGGAAACACGATCGTCGGGCTCCTACTGGGACCATAACCCTTACGACGTCGCCAACATTAACGAATTAGTCACAATTATTTCACATCCTTCAACATTTTTCATTCGCATCACTTAAAAAAAATCATGAATATCATTACGTTTTTCATTTTTTTGAAACCAAGCATGCAACATGTATTTTAAATGTCTTCTTAAATCATAAAAATCCCTTAGACATTTAAAAATCATCATTTAATCATGAATAATTCATAAACATTTAAAAATAATCATATTTTCATAAAAATAGCATTTAGGACACTGCCATGACGTTTACTATGCTTTAGGTGCAAAAAGACCGTTTTACCCCTAGACGTAAAATTTTACCTTTTCGACTTTTTCCTTGATTTCATGACTCTAACATGTCCCAAATAATTATTTTAGCTTACGTGAATTTTTTTCATAATTTTATTTGGCTTAAATGTTAGACTTTTTCAATTATTTTTTCTTAATTATTTTGACGGTGTTTTAATCCCGAAAAATACCAAACTTTAATATAAAATTCCTAAATTATAAATTTAGTCTTTTTATATTATTTTAGCCCTTATGGACCCCGACTCGACCCCCGTGAGCCGTTTTCCAATTTTTTTCTTCTTTTAAATACCCTATTCGACACCTAAACTTCAACCCCGAGCCAACTTTCGATTTTCACGAGTTACCCCCGAGCAATATCGAACCAGAACCTGCCCAACATGTTGAAGTACCCTACTGGACTCTAACCTCACCAAGAAACCAGCCCAAACCACAAAAACGACAGCTTCCTAAGTAACCCCATGCTGGCCGAGACTTTCAGCTTTCATGGACTCTACGATTTTGGTGTCTAGACCCTAAGCCGACGCCCCAACCCCTGAACCAAATTATTGTGCACCACGCTAGGACCCTAGTGAGCCACCCTAGCCCAGCCCGTGACCCCGAGTTGAACCCCTCATCCCCTGGACCTGTGCGTAAACCCTGCACCAACTTGTGCATGGTTCTCGGGTGGAGTCCTAGCATAGCTAGGACTCTTCCCCAGCCCTGACCGTGAGTCCTAGCTTGGCTAGGACTCCCTCCTTGACTCTCTCGTGACCTTGGCTAGCCCCTGGAACCAGCCAACCCAACCCCAACCCCCTGAAATGAAAACCTGAACCCTCAACCCAAGACAGCAACTCGCGCTGCTTGGTGTTTTGTTTCTGCCATAACTTTTGGTGGTGATTAAGGTGAGTTGGTGTGATTCTAAAACAAGTGTAAACCACTCTTGATCCTTCCTTATGTCATGGCAGCCCCTTAACCAAATAATATACAAGTTATTGGATTCAAAAATCATGTTTTCTCATTTATACATGCCATAAACCGAAAATTCTGAAAAATATTTCATGTTCTTCATGCACACAATAATTCAATCAATAATATGATATGATGGATGAGAAAAGGAGATGTATGGCGTGCCTTTGCGTTTTATACGCACGAAAAACCGTTGACGACGAAGAACGGGAGATGACTACGGCTTCTACTTTGCTTGTTGCCTTCGAAAAACCCTTACCAAAAATCCTTCAAAGTGCCGTGAGATTTGTGTGTGTGTGATGGGAAGAGTTTTTCAGAAAATAAACTAGGTGGCCGATTTCCTTTGGTGCCAAAGTGTAGGGTTTTGCAACTTTTACACTTTAAATACTAATTAAATCCCTAAGTAGGCTTTAGGCCTATTAAGCCATAGAATTAAGCCCATTAGTTAAATTAGGATTTAAATAAAATATTAACAAGGTTTTGGTTTAAATAAATTTGTGAATTTATTAGCCGGGTTGCCAAAAAGCTCGTATTTTAGTTGAAAAAGCAACACCGATAAAATTTACGTCCCGGTGTATAAAATCACCTCAAAACCCTTAATTTCACAAAATACTAAAAAGCATCGACAATCTTGTAAATAATTAAAAATAAAAATTTAATAAAAATATTTTACGTTTTCTTCAGCCCTCGGTCCCCGTTCCTCGATCGTCACTTGAATATTCCTAAAATACATTTTTTTTTGCATGATGACAAATAAATCTCATTTAGCATATAAACAAGTACGTCACATAATTAATTAGCAGCTAAAATCAATTAATTACTCCATTTTTCATAATTTCCTAGATTCGCATGCAGTTGGATTACGTTGTCTTAATTTTGGACCTTACAATTCCCCCCCCCCCCTTAAATAAAATTTCGTCCTCGAAATTAGAACTTACCGAAAAGATCCGGATAGCGACTCTTCAAGTCCCTCTCGGTTTCCCAAGTAGCTTCTTCTTCCGAGTGATTCAGCCACTTGACCTTGACCATTGGAATGACTTTGTTACGCAATCGTCTTTCTTGTCTAGCCAGAATCTGGACAGGTCTTTCTTCATACGACATATTTGGAGTTAGTTGAAGAGGTTCATAATTAAGCACATGTGACGGATTCGACATGTACTTCCGCAGCATCGAAATGTGGAACACATTGTGAACTCCTGCAAGCGCTGGTGGCAATGCCACTCTATAAGCTAGTGTCCCAATCCTCTCCAAAATCTCGAATGGACCTATAAATCTTGGACTAAGCTTGCCTTTTTTGCCAAAGCGCATAACACCCTTCATGGGTGCTATTTTCACAAAAAGATGATCGCCCACTGCAAACTCTAAGTCTCTTCGTCTCTTGTCCGCATAACTCTTTTGTCGGCTTTGTGCAGTCTTCATTCTATCACGAATCTCGACTACAAGTTCAGCTGTTTCTTCAATCACATCTGGACCAATGTCTCTTCTTTCCCCAACCTCGTCCCAATGAATAGGAGATCTACACTTCCTTCCATAGAGTGCCTCAAAAGGAGTCATTCCTATTGATGATTGATAGCTGTTATTGTAAGTGAACTCCACTAGAGGTAATTTTTGTACCCAAGAAACTGCGAATCTCGGTGACACTCTTCGGTACTGGCCACTCTTTTACTGCCTCAACTTTACTCGGATCAACTTCCACGCCATCACTAGAAATGATGTGGCCTAAGAACGCCACTCTGTCAAGCCAAAACTCGCACTTGCTGAACTTTGCATATAGCTTTCTGTCTCTTAATACCTGCAGTGCTGTCCTCAAATGGCGACTATGCTCCTCTCTGCTCTTGGAATAGATCAATATGTCATCAATGAAGACAATAATAAACTGATCCAGATACGGCTGAAATACTCGATTCATGAGATCCATGAAGATCGCTGGCGCATTGGTCAACCCGAATGGCATGACCATAAACTCATAGTGCCCATATCTTGTGCGAAATGCTGTCTTGTGCACGTCAGACTCCTTGACTTTCAACTGATGGTATCCAGATCGCAGATCAATTTTAGAAAACATCGAAGCTCCTTGAAACTGGTCAAATAAATCCTCAATTCTTGACAGTGGATACTTATTTTTGATAGTGACCCTATTGAGCTCTCGATAATCGATGCAAAGACGCATACTACCATGTTTCTTTTTCACAAACAAAATCGGTGCGCCCCACGGAGAGTAACTAGGGCGAATAAAACCCTTGTCTAGCAGTTCTTGGATTTGATCTTTTAGTTCTTTCATTTCAGCGGGTTCTGGAAGATAAGGTGCTTTAGATATAGGAACAGTGCCCGACATAAGTTCAATAGAGAACTCCACTTCACGATCGGGTGGGATGCCAGAAACGTCTTCGGGAAAGACGCTAGGAAAATTCCTCACAATATCAACATCTTCTAACTTCTGGCTGATGGATTCATGTGTAGTAGTGACACATGCTAAATACGCCTGACATCCATGCTTAATAAGCTTCCTCGCACTTAGACAAGAGATAATGTGCGGAATTTGCTGGTTTCTTGCCGCCTCGAAAACAAAAGATTTACCACTTGGTGGCCTAATTGATACTGATCGCTGACGAAAATCAATCGAAGCTCCATTCGCTGATAGCCAATCCATCCCAAGTATAATATCGAATTCGGGCATAGGAAGCACAATAAGATCTGCCCGAACAACATCTCTGAATAAACGAAGCTCCAGATTCTTAACAATCTTAGATGTGAGCATCTGATCACCGGAAGGAATTGAAACTTTGAAACCCAAACCCATATCTTGAGGAGTAATATTCAGTCTTTTGATGAAGGTTTCTGATATGAAAGAGTGTGTAGCTCCTGAATCTAGCAAAGCATAGGTAGCTACGCCTAGAATGATGATCCTCCCCGTGATGAGTGTAGTGTCTGCCTCTTCCTCAGCTTCCTCGGCATTCATAACATAAGCTCGGGCCGTAGCAGCTGCTTTCCTCTTTGGGCAATCAATAGCCTTGTGACCGGCCTCCTTGCAGTAGAAACATTTATATGATCCCAACTCGCATTTCCCAAGATGTAGACGGTTGCACTCCTTGCATGGTTGCCTCTCAGCAGGCTTTGGTGCTCCCGGATTCTGTGGCTTTGGTGGCGCTGGCTTCTTGACTTGACCTTGGGGCTTTTGAGGCCCTTGAGGTCTAGGAGGACCCGTATTTGGCTTCTCGTTGGGTTGATTGTTATTCTGATAATGCTGCCTCTTGCGCGGAATCTCAAAGTCAATGTCCTTTAAGGATTGCTCAGCTTGATATGCATAAGTAACTGCCATAGCATAATTCTCCGGACGCATGATCATAACTTTATCCCGAATGGTAGGTCTTAGGCCATCCTTGAAATGCCTAAGTTTTACTTCCGCGTCTCCAGCAATAAGGGGTACGAAGTGGCAACCCCTATCAAACTTCTTCACAAAATCAGCAACAGATATGTCTCCTTGACGGAGGGTCATAAATTCCCTCTTTATCCGGCTTCTGACATCAGCAGTAAAGTATTTCTCATAGAATTTCGTCTTGAACTGTGCCCAAGTGAGTGTAGCAAGGTCAACACCATGCTCGGCTCCTTCCCACGATAAAGAAGCGTCGTCCCTAAGCAGATAAGTAGTGCATCTTACACGGTCGGCGTCTCCCATGTTCAGATAGCGAAAATGTACCTCGAGTGATCGGATCCAACTCTCTGCAGCAAATGGATCGGTGGTGCTAGAAAATTCCTTCGGCCCTAGCCTTCGGAACTGCTCATAAATATCATCCTGTGGCCTAGGTGGCTGCTGTGGCTGCTGCTGCTGCATCTGCTGTAACTGCAGCTGTAGCTGTTGCTGCTGTAACTGTTGCTCGAAGAGACGAGCCATACCCTCTAATGCACGAGTAGCAGGATCCCCAGGTGGAGGAGGTGGTGGTGGTGGTGCATTTCTTTGACTATTCCCTCGGCGATTAACACTGTTCTCTGCCTGATTCTCGATAACGGGTACGCGTCTAGGAGGCATTTTATCTGAATGTTTTCCAAATTCTAACGTAACCAACATGCAATTAAATCTAAGTTTTCTAATCATGTAACACATCCTGACTTAATTAGCATTTTAAGCATGCAAGGCAATACTATTAAAAAAAACTATTAAACAGGTATCCTAAACATAATATTCATAACGTCATGCAGGTTAAATCATATAGAATCACATAAAACAAGTAAAACTTACGACTTGAGGCTTGACGATTGATCTTTCTGGCGCTGATGGTGGCACAACCCTTTACAGGAACCTGGCTCTGATACCAACTGAAACGTCCTGCTCTTTTTATTGCTTTAAAAGTACTAGAAATTTTTTTTTTCCTCTCTCTAAAATTTTCGGCTTTCACTAAAATATTTTTATAAAATATTTTAACCCTTAAAATAAAATACCAACCATCTAGCATTTTAAAAATCAAGTGCAATGGTCATAAAATAAAATCGTCGCATGATTACCAAACCTAAAAAGCAATAAATTTGAAAAGTAAAGCCCATACTAAACCTCTCAAAATCTCTCAAAAACATAAGTAAATCGTCTTAAAATCTTTAAATAAAATCATAAAGCATAATGCGGAAAATGTAGCGCTGGTCCTCGGGTTATGTGCGCCTTCAGTCCAGTCAAATCACTCATCAAGTCCTCCCTCAATACCACCTGCATCCATCACACCTAGTGAGTCTAAAGACTCAACACACCATAATCTTGATAACGAGTAATATGTAATACAGTCAACATATAACGGTGAAAAATATTTGTACTTAAAATATCATTTTCATGAAGATGCATAAACATAAACATTTTTGTAAATATTTTCATGATGCATAAAACTTTAAACATAAACATTTTCATAAAATACTTTTTCATGACATGCAATCATAAACCTTAACCTTTTCCCTTTTTCCTCAATATGACATGACATAAAACATTTTTCATGATCATAAACATTTTTCCTTTTCCTTTTCCTTTTCCTTTTCCTTTTGTTGAATTCAGATCGTTAATTGTGACTTTCCTGATCATGCTCATGAGGGTCGATGGATCCATCTACAAAAAACCACAGTACTGGGCGGCGAGGGACACCAGCAACACTCTCACCGGTCAACTGGGCCCTGGCCTATCATGATTCGAATAGAAATACGATCGTCGGGGCTCCCTCTGGGGCCTTTTCCCCTCACGATATTCCCATTCTTCCGTTACCACAAAACCGTTACCACATATCCGTTACCACATATTCGCAATGATGGAAACACGATCGTCGGGCTCCCACTGGGACCATAACCCTTACGACGTCGCCAACATTAACGAATTAGTCACAATTATTTCACATCCTTCAACATTTTTCATTCGCATCACTTAAAAAAAATCATGAATATCATTACGTTTTTCATTTTTTTGAAACCAAGCATGCAACATGTATTTTAAATGTCTTCTTAAATCATAAAAATCCCTTAGACATTTAAAAATCATCATTTAATCATGAATAATTCATAAACATTTAAAAATAATCATATTTTCATAAAAATAGCATTTAGGGCACTGCCATGACGTTTACTATGCTTTAGGTGCAAAAAGACCGTTTTACCCCTAGACGTAAAATTTTACCTTTTCGACTTTTTCCTTGATTTCATGACTCTAACATGTCCCAAATAATTATTTTAGCTTACGTGAATTTTTTCATAATTTTATTTGGCTTAAATGTTAGACTTTTTCAATTATTTTTTCTTAATTATTTTGACGGTGTTTTAATCCCGAAAAATACCAAACTTTAATATAAAATTCCTAAATTATAAATTTAGTCTTTTTATATTATTTTAGCCCTTATGGACCCCGACTCGACCCCCGTGAGCCGTTTTCCAATTTTTTTCTTCTTTTAAATACCCTATTCGACACCTAAACTTCGACCCCGAGCCAACTTTCGATTTTCACGAGTTACCCCCGAGCAATATCGAACCAGAACCTGCCCAACATGTTGAAGTACCCTACTGGACTCTAACCTCACCAAGAAACCAGCCCAAACCACAAAAACGACAGCTTCTTAAGTAACCCCATGCTGGCCGAGACTTTCAGCTTTCATGGACTCTACGATTTTGGTGTCTAGACCCTAAGCCGACGCCCCAGCCCCTGAACCAAATTATTGTGCACCACGCTAGGACCCTAGTGAGCCACCCTAGCCCAGCCCGTGACCCCGAGTTGAGCCCCTCATCCCCTGGACCTGTGCGTAAACCCTGCACCAACTTGTGCATGGTTCTCGGGTGGAGTCCTAGCATAGCTAGGACTCTTCCCCAGCCCTGACCGTGAGTCCTAGCTTGGCTAGGACTCCCTCCTTGACTCCCTCGTGACCTTGGCTAGCCCATGGAACCAGCCAACCCAACCCCAACCCCCTGCAATGAAAACCCGAACCCTCAACCCAAGACAGCAACTCGCGCTGCTTGGTGTTTTGTTTCTGCCGTAACTTTTGGTGGTGATTAAGGTGAGTTGGTGTGATTCTAAAACAAGTGTAAACCACTCTTGATCCTTCCTTATGTCATGGCAGCCCCTTAACCAAATAATATACAAGTTATTGGATTCAAAAATCATGTTTTCTCATTTATACATGCCATAAACCGAAAATTCTGAAAAATATTTCATGTTCTTCATGCACACAATAATTCAATCAATAATATGATATGATGGATGAGAAAAGGTGATGTATGGCGTGCCTTTGCGTTTTATACGCACGAAAAACCTTTGACGACGAAGAACGGGAGATGACTACGGCTTCTACTTTGCTTGTTGCCTTCGAAAAACCCTTACCAAAAATCCTTCAAAGTGCCGTGAGGTTTGTGTGTGTGTGATGGGAAGAGTTTTTCAGAAAATAAACTAGGTGGCCGATTTCCTTTGGTGCCAAAGTGTAGGGTTTTGCAACTTTTACACTTTAAATACTAATTAAATCCCTAAGTAGGCTTTAGGCCTATTAAGCCATAGAATTAAGCCCATTAGTTAAATTAGGATTTAAATAAAATATTAACAAGGTTTTTGTTTAAATAAATTTGTGAATTTATTAGCCGGGTTGCCAAAAAGCTCGTATTTTAGTTGAAAAACCAACACCGATAAAATTTACGCCCCGGCGTATAAAATCACCTCAAAACCCTTAATTTCACAAAATACTAAAAAGCATCGACAATCTTGTAAATAATTAAAAATAATTATTTAATAAAAATATTTTACGTTTTCTTCAGCCCTCGGTCCCCGTTCCTCGATCGTCACTTGAATATTCTTAAAATACATTTTTTTTTTGCATGATGACAAATAAATCTCATTTAGCATATAAACAAGTACGTCACATAATTAATTAGCAGCTAAAATCAATTAATTACTCCATTTTTCATAATTTCCTAGATTCGCATGCAGTTGGATTACGTCGTCTTAATTTTGGACCTTACAGTTAGCCCTTTCGTAATTATCTCGATTAAAAATCAATAATCGTATTAATTATTGCCAAATCATTTCAGAATAATCTCATATTACAGTAATCAAATTCTCGGGCCTTACATTTCTCCCCCTCTAAGATATGATTTCGTCCTCGAAATCACAAGCAATCAATTCAGATAAGGAAGATATGTATACTCAAGGTTACTTCAGAAAATTCATTCTATCAAACCATTCTGATAAAATTACTTGCAATTACTGGCTATACAACATCCGTATATACCAATCAACAGCTCATACCACATCAATATCAACAGCTGTTATCAAATTCAATCTCAAATATCACCGTAATATCATTCCCATTCAGCGGAAATCTGCAGTACTCACTGTACAATGTTTTATCTGTGGCTATCTTAATACTCGTTTGATAGCTATCATTATACAGTAATTCATAAAGTGACAAGACATTAGGTCACTAGTGCTAAAATCCAGCACTACAGTTCCTGGATATCCTCCAGTATATAGATAGTTCATTTCAACTATCCGTCAATCTATAAATCATAGATAAAATCATGCTATACATTCTGCCAAAAGCACAAAATCAAGCAAAATCACAATCTGATATACTCTACTTCGGCATTCTAGTTATTCTGACCACTTTTCTGACATCGATCTGTGTCATTTGGTCATGTTTGTACGTTATCTGGTACAAACTAATAAATCTAGATTGAACAATATGTCAATCACAATCATATTACATCACAATCTGGAAAGTATTACAGTGATCTTATTACGAAATTCATCGAAATATACTCCCCATGTCTAGTCAGAAATATACAAATTCTGTAATAACTCTTCTGATTTCTATATTTCTGTCTTCATTTATTGGCGATTCAGACATTTCAGTACAAGTTCTGCCAACATTTCCGTATAAATTCTATCATAACTGATTTAATCTGTCTATATCAAAACTGTCTGTTCGAATTATCATATACTTTCTGTTACCTAAACGACTACTGAATCCATTTCTGTGCGCTTCTGACCTTATCTGTCATTTCCAATTCGAACTATTGGGTATAAACAATCAGTTAATAGTATAAATTAAAGAAAAATACCTACCTGGTATTCGGTTCTGATTATCGATATCAAATTCTGTTGTACAATTGTGAAACATTTGACATTACAAGATAATCATTTTCATACAGTAAAAATCACATATCTGTCACCCCGATCGATGCTCTGCTCTGATTATCGAAATTAAGTTCTGGACATTCTAGTTAAATCTCTGAACTGCCGTAATTCTTGAATTCAGTTCTGATTCGGTTTGAATAATCTGTATCAAACACTGACTCAAAATAACGGTACTATCAAATCAGATTCACAATATCAATAGTCTATACTGATCTAGTGAGTTCAGTAACTCATAAAATTGCAATTTCTGGCAATACTGTCAATTCTGACTAATCCATCACGTCTTCATGCCGTGCTGATCAACTGCTATATATCATCTGTAAATATAATATGCCCCCAAACAATATAAGCTATCTCAAATACTGTTTTAGAACAATAACAATACTCAAGCAGATACAAAACAACAATCGTATACGATAATCTATCAATTCAGACCAAAAATAAATTTCTGACATTTCTGACATTTATGAAATTTCTGATCTTTCTGATATCGGTATCATTCTCAGCCACTGATCATAATCTCAACTGTGTCAAATTCAATCGGTATACTAACTTCAGATATCGCATACTCTGAATACAATCTGTTTCAAGCAGAATTCATATCTGAAAAATTTCTGTATACAATAATCACATTCCTCAGAATATCCCATTCAATCTTCAGTTATTCGATTCAATCAATCAGATGCTGCGAATATATCAAAATATCATAGATACAACGAGCATGAAATCATCAGAATATCTCTGAATATATTGAAATATGCCAAAGAGAAACACTAGATCAGATGTAACTCCTGTTCGGTACTCTTCTACTGGTCTTTCAATTCATTCAGTGTCATTCAGTACATTTAATATCATTCTGTACTAAATTCTAAAGCACAAACAGTACCTGATCTCAATTCAATTCTAGAATCTATCTTTCTGATATAAAGCAAATCTGAAATCTTATCTGGGCAAACATCAGCCAACTCGTACATCATTGGCAAATCTGCCAGTGCTAGACTCGATTTCAGTATGTCTACTGAATACATAAGGATACCATCTGTTCCTTTCTGTATCGATCGAGTCATATACAACACACAGATATCAAAGGAATTCTGAATCTAGAATCCTTACCGTGAAATCTTTACTCATCAGCCCTATCTAGTCTGAATCTTATATTTTTCTGGAAGGAATCTACACTAGTTCTGTACTTGTTCAGCATATTAATATCAATAATGACATCAAATCAGAGAACACAAGTACATCATAATCTAACTCAATCTCATTCTCATCTTACTGTAGTATACAATATGTCATAAAAATCTCTGGTATCAATCTTTCCTTCCCAAAAGGTACAAAGATTAATACTACAGCAATACAGACCCAACAGATACCATATGTATCAATGCAACTCAGTCAAAGATAATCATAGAAAATGCATTAGTATATATCAATACATATGCAATATAATCATAAAGTAACAGTACCTGCCACAATATCATCAAGTGTGCTCCGGGTCTGTTCCTCGATCACCACAACCAGATGGTCCAGCTCCCTGAAATCTACGGGAATCTCTTTGGGGACAAACTCTAGCAAAGTGTCCCGGCTGTCGGCAGATACGACAACTACCAGTCACTCCCTGGCATTGCTCTGTGGAATGTCTCCCTCCGCAAATCCTGCAATACACTCCAGTATAACTTGGGCTGGAACCACTGGAGCTAGTTGAACCGCTCAGTCCGCTCCCTAACTTCTTGAATGGCTTCTTTCGAGCTTTCAGCAAATCTTGCTTTCCACTCGTGCTGCCGCGATCAAATCGGAGAGGGGATATCTGTGTCTGGGGTTGCATCGCACACACCCTTTTTAGTTGTCTAATCAGACTCGCTTCCGCTCTCTTCGCTTTACTCAAGGCATCAACAAAATGATAAGGTCGCTGCATATTCATCATCAATGCAACTATCTCCGAGTTCAGTCCTCTGATGAACTGATCTGCTACAGCTTCATCATTCCCAATTACCTGAGGAGAAAAACGCCGTAGAGTAGAGAATTTCGCAACATATTCTTCAATATTCAGTTGGCCTTGTCTCAAATTCTCAAATTCTGCTTTCTTGTCCTCTCGGTACGAAACTGAGAAAAATCTTCGATAAAATTCAGTTCTGAATATTTCCCACGAAATCACTGTACCTCTCTATTCTAGCATTTTTTACTTGTAATCCACCAACTCCTGGCAGTCTCTCGTAACTGGTGGAATATCAGTTTAATTCTCTGCTCATCTGAATAATCAAGTAAATCAAACAGTATTTCTATGTCATCGAACCAGTTCTCACAATCTTCAGACGTCTCGGTACCACTCAGAATCGACAGCTGAAATAACTGAAATTCTTTCAACTGTATTTCTATCTGAGTTTCTGATACATCTATTTGTTCAGTCGAAGTACTACCCATTTCTGGAATTCTCCGTGGAGGGATATCTGCTTATCAAAACATTAGTACTCAAATACTACAAATCTGTTCCGATCTTTCTCTAATCATCTTACTGCTGATCATGAATCAGATCTGATTCATACTCAATAATACATAATACCAACTCAAATCAGATAATCAGGTAACCATGTATTTCAAAGCAGTAAAACCTAATCTCATGCTAGCATTCACATGCAAGGAAAGAAAACTCAATCTACCTCGCTCATTCTCTTCTATCTCAATCTAAAAGATCTATCGCTCTGATACCACCTGTTGTGGGGACCCGGACGCTAATCATCTTCTTAATCATCTTTGGGATTTAATTATCAATTAAGATAAACAGGGTCTAAAAATTTTTCTTTTTTTAAAATGTAAGTGCGGAACGTAATGGAATTAACTAATATACATCTCAGTATAAAAGTATAATAATGTACAAAAATTATTCAAACTAGTCTAAGGTTTAACTACTAAATTTCAAGTATTAAACCAAGTCTACATCCAAGTCCGGAATCACCACTCTAATCTCGATCTCTCATCATCCTCTTGACCCTGATCCTGTCCCACCTGTTGTCATGCACACATACAAACAAGACAACAGCCGGATACTCCGGTGAGAATAAATCCCAGTATAAATAATGTATACATGCAGTTAACTGAATTAACATAAAAGCATGAATTATATCTTATCACATGTAGCATAGTCAATAACATGTATCAATACCAATCTGTAAATAAAACATGAATCGTAATCTACGAAACATAAATCAATACGGATCTGTAAATCAAGTTCTAGTCTCGATATCTAAGACTCGACTCATCTCTTATTCTAATCTAGGGATCCCGATCTAATTTAGACTTTGGTATGCTGTATCGAATGTCTACAATAGACGTCGATCTACATCTAAGCTCATCGATACACCGTAAGTCTAGAGTCTACGCGGTTCTGACAAAGCCTCGGCGATTCTGCCCTAGCTAGGCTGATCTGCCCTAGACTCAAACTCTGGCTCTACTATAATTCAATAGACTAAACATATCAATCTGATAATATGCAAATATCAATGCAATAAGGTAAAGTATGTGATTTTGGGAAACTCAAGTCAAACCTAACTCGAGTTGTGCAATCCCGAATCAACATTTATTTATACCTTTATCTTCTCGATCCGACGAAGACGAAGTCTCGTATTCCAATCTGTCCATAACCAGTCTGGCGATGACAATCGCATAAATACAATATCAGTATATAAATCAATTCAAGACTTGTTCTGATCAATACTCAAACCAATACATAATCTGATCCATATCTGAACAAGGCACAATCTAATTCATATCAACGATATCACGATACAATCGAAATCATTACTGAATCTGATCAATCTAAATCAATACTGAATCTGATCAATATCAATCTACTGATGTTTCGACGGCATAACAATACAGTCACGATAACCCCGTCTATCTCAACATCACAGATATAATACAAGAATTCATAACCAGTATCAGTACAACTCATAATCTGAATAATAACACAATTCTTGTATAGAATCTCAACTAAATCAACTCTGAAATTCATAACAATTTCATAAACAGTCTATTCTTTAATCTGACTTCGATTCTATGATGTCTAACATGTCAAGAACATCATATATGAATTCCATTTAATTCTGACAACATCATAATTTCAGAACATGTCTAAACGTAACAAAACTTACGTCCAGTTGTAGCCTGCGTTGATTGGAACACAGTACTGAAGTCGGATTCAAAAACAGACGGACGGATTTTTCATAAATCTCGATCAAAAGCAGAAGCTGCTTCTTCCGTTCCTTTCTTTCTTTTTCCTTCTGAGGATTACCGTTTGTATGTTTATATATATATATACATACATATTTCGTGCATGCAAGGAAAGCGGCTCACTCCTTCATAAAACACGTCTCGCGCATATGCGCGACCCCAATCGGCGCATATGCGCGAGACACTCGGTCTCCGCGCATATCCTGTACATCGCCTCGCGCATATGCGCGACTCATCTCCGCGCATATGCGCGAGACCCTCTGGAGTCACTCGCATAGGCTTCGCGCATATGCGCGACATCTTCCGCGCATATGCGCGAGGTCTTCTGCCTGTTTGGCGCATGTGCGCGCATCCGGTCGCGCATGTGCGCCGTTGCTGCTGTCCTCGCACTTCCATTTTCACACGCTATCTCATTTCGTGTCTCGGTTAGGCCTTTCGTAATTATCTCGATTAAAAATCAATAATCGTATTAATTATAGCCAAATTATTTCAGATTAATCTCATATTACGGTAATCAAATTCTCGGGCCTTACAACTAATGCACCGGATCCCATCAGAACTCCGAAGTTAAGCGTGCTTGGGCGAAAGCAGTACTAGGATGGGTGACCCCTTGGGAAGTCCTCGTGTTGCATCTCTTTTCGTGTTTTTCTATTTTTGATTACTTGTTGACAGACGATTTTCGGCTCAAATCATCTGAATCTTGATCGGGACCAGATAAGACATGTGAAATCAACGTAGCTCGGGCACTGCCGGATTTGGACAAAATTGTAGCCTAATTTGATTGTAAACGGGCAAACGAATGAGACTCATTACTCTGCAATGAGCTGGCGAGATTTTAACCAAATTCCTTCTCTTAGACCCTCTAACTTGCGATTTTCCGCTTCTGTTAAGCTTCTGTTTCCTCGAGAAATCCGTTTAGAAAGTTCGAAATTTGATTCCGGTTCCATTTTATCGTATCCCATTCATAATAATAGCTTTACATTCGCTATTTTCTTCTTCTTATTTTTTTCCTATTTTCTGGAACATTTAGAGATTTTTGTTGTCATGAGCCGGTTCTGTGCGGAAGGGTATGACATAAATTACTCCGGACACGGTTAATTCATTAAAAAAAATAATCCATAATTTACGTAAACGGTCGCGACACGAAAACTTCCCAGGGAGGTCACCCATCCTAGCTCTGCCATCGCGCCAGAACGCTTAACTTCATGGTTCTGATTGGGCGAGAGCAGTGCCTCGTGTTTTCCATCGCCGCCCGCTCCACACGTACTCAAGGGATATAAGAATAAACATCCCACTCAATGTCGGGTGCGATCATACCATCACTAATGCTTCGTAAGCGCGGACGCTGCTCACGTGGTGCCACGTCCGCGCGACGGAATAATTAGCGACGGAATATATATAAAACCATCGCTCAAATTGAATCAGCGATGGTTTATAAACTGTCGCTAAAATGGAATCAGCGACGGTTTAATATATGTCGCGAAAATAGAATCAGCGACGGTTTCGAAACCGACGTTAGTTTGAGCAACGGTTTAAAAACCGTCGTTATTCCTAAATTTTGGTTATTTTATTAAGGGTGAGGACATGATAATAACCACCTATGGGACACCAACTATTGCACTTTAGGTTTTTGTTTTTTTTTTTTAATATCAACATACACTTTTATTAATTTTTTTTCAACAATTCAAATATATATTTAGTCTCTCCATAATTTATTAACGGCCGCAGATAATTGTATTAACAGCGTGCACATGTACGCAGCGGATAATCTTGAACTTTCAACGGTTTGCATCTTTGCAGCATGCAATGTTCGCTGCGGAAAAAGAATTTGCGCGATGCGAAAAACCATTTTTGTTGTAGCTGAACACAGAGAAAAAAACAGACAAAAATTCATCACGAAATAAGTTTTTTCAAGAATCTCTACTATTCAAAAAAGATTCGTGAGATAAAATTCGTGAGACCGTTTCACAAGAGACCTACTCAAAAATTTCTGTTTAAATCTTAAATTTAACAAGAATTATTATTTGTTTAATAAATTTAATTCACGATCTTCCAGTCAAAATAGTAATGAAATTTTATCAAGAAAATATTTTTTAAATAATCGTTTAATTTTATATATATTGGACAAGAGTAAATATTCCCGAAAAAACTTATTTCGTGATGAATTTTTGTCTGTTTTTTTCTCTGTCTTCACTACAACAAAAATGGTTTTTCGCAGCGCGCAAATTCTTTTTCCGTAGCGAACATTGCATGCTGCAAAGATGCAAACCGTTGAAAGTTTAAGATTATCCGTGGCGTACATGTGCACGCTGTTTATACTATTATCTGCGGCTGTTAATGAATACTAGTTTCTCTGCACAGGCGATGCGTGTGTGTACAGTCTTTTTTATTATTATCGATGGAATAAAGTGAAATTTGATAAATTATGGAGAAACTAAATTGATATTTGAATTGTTGAAAAAAAATAAAAAATAAAAGTATGTGTTGAAATTTAAAAAAAAACAAAAAACTAAAGTAAAATATTAGTGTCCTATAGGTGGTTATTATCATGTACTTACCCTTAATAAAATAACAAAAATTAGGAATAGCATGGACGCTGCTCCACGTGGGCAGGGTCCGCGCTTACGAAGCATGGACGCTGCTCCACGTGGGCAGCGTCCGCGCTTCGTAAGCGCGGATTGAGGTATATTTGCATACTCTTTTTTTTACATTATAATTGAAATTAATTTTAAAATTTAAATTATTTTTTTAAAAAAACCCCAGTACTAGGATGGGTGACCCCCTGGGAAGTCCTCGTGTTGCACCCTTTTTCGTGTTTTTCTATTTTTGATTACTTGTTGACAGACGATTTTCGGCTCAAATCATCTGAATCTCGATCGGAACCAGATAAGACATGTGAAATCAACGTAGCTCGGGCACTGCCGGATTTTGATAAAATTTTAGGCTAATTTTATTGTAAACGGGAAAAAGAACGAGACTCTTTACTCCGCAATGAGCTGGCGAGATTTTAGCCGAATTCCTTCTCTAAGACCCTCTAATTTTCGATTTTTCGCTTCTGTTAAGTTTCCGTTTCCTCCAGAAATGCGTTTAGGAAGTCCGAAATTCGATACCAGTTCCATTTTATCGTATCCCAGGCATAATAATAGCTTTACATTCACTATTTTCTTCTTTTTTTTTCTATTTTCTGGGAACATTTAGCGATTTTTATTGTAGTGAGCCGGTTCTGTGCGGAAGGGTATGACGCAGATTACTCCGGAGATGGTTAACTAATTAAAAACAATTATTTTGACTTTTTTAGCTATAATTTACTTAAAAGGTCGCGACACGAGGACATCCCATGGAGGTCACCCATCCTAACTCTGCCATCGCGCCTGAACGCTTAACTTCATGGTTCTAATTGGGCGAGAGCAGTGCCGCGTGTTGTCCATCGCCGCACGCGCCACACGTACTCGAGGGATTTAAGAATAAACATCCCACTCAATGTCGGGTGCAATCATACCAGCACTAATGCACTGGATCCCATCAGAACTCCGAAGTTAAGCGTGCTTGGGCGAGAGCCATACTAGGACTGGTGACCTCCTGGTAAGTACTCGTGTTGCACCCCTTTTCGTGTTTTTCTATTTTTGATTACTTGTTGACAGACAATTTTCGGCTCAAATCATCTGAATCTCGATCGGGACAAGATAAGGCATGTGAAATCAACGTAGCTCGGGCACTGCCGGATTTAAACAAAATTGTAGGCTAATTTGATTGTAAACGGGTAAACGAACGAGACTAATTACTCCGCAATGAGCTGGTGAGATTTTAGACGAATTCCTTCTCTAAGACCCTCTAATTTGCGATTTTTCACTTCTGTTAAGCTTCCGTTTCCTCCAGAAATACGTTTAGGAAGTCCGAAATTCGATTCTGGTTCCATTTTATCGTATAACAGGTATAATAATAGCTTTACATTCGCTATTTTCTTCTTCTTATTTTTTTTTTCTATTTTCTGGCAACATTTAACGAGTTTTGTTGTCGTGAGTCGGTTCTGTGCGGAAGGGTATGGCGCAGATTACTCCGGAGACAGTTAACTCGTTAAAAACAATTATTTTGAATATTTTAGCTATAATTTACGTAAACGGTCGCGACACGAGAACTTCCCAGGGAAGTCACCCATCCTAGCTCTGCCATCGCGCCAGAACGCCTAACTTCATGGTTTTGATTGGACGAGAGCAGTGCCGCGTGTTGTCCATCGCCGCCTGCGCCACACGTACTCGAGGGATATAAGAATAAAAATCCCACTCAATGTCGGGTGCGATCATACCAGCACTAATGCACCAGATCCCATCAGAACTCCGAAGTGAAGCGTGCTTGGTCGAGAGCAGTACTAGGATGGGTGACCCCCTAGTAAGTCCTCGTGTTGCACCCCTTTTCATGTTTTTCTATTTTTTATTACTTTTTGATAGACGATTTTCGTCTCAAATCATCTGAATCTCGATCGGGACCAGATAATTCATGTGAAATCAATGTAGCTCGGGCACTGCCGGATTTGGACAAAATTGTAGGTTAATTTGATTGTAAATGGGCAAACGAACGAGACTCAATACTCCGCAATGATCTGACGAGATTTTAGCCGAATTTATTTTCTAAGACCCTCTAATTTGCGATTTTCCGATTCTGTTAAGCTTCCGTTTCCTCGAGAAATCCGTTTAAGAAGTCTGAAATTCGATTCTGGTTCCATTTTATCGTATCTCTGGCATAATAATAGATTTACATTCGCTATTTTCTTTTTCTTATTTTTTTTCTATTTTCTGAGAACATTTAGCGATTTTTGTTGTCGTGAGCCGGTTCTGTGCGGAAGGGTATGACGCAGATTACTCCGGAGACGGTTAACTCATTAAAAACAATTATTTCGACTGTTTTATCCATAATTTACGTAAACAGTCGCGACACGAGGACTTCTCAGGGAGGTCACCCATCCTAGCTCTGCCATCGCGCCAGAACGCTTAACTTCATAGTTCTGATTGGGCGAGAGCAGTGCAGCTTGTTGTCCATCGCCGTCCGCGCCACATGTACTCGAGGGATATAAGAATAAACATCCCACTCAATGTCGGGTGCGATCATACTAGCACTAATGCACCGGATCCCATCAGAACTCCGAATTTAAGCATGCTTAGGCGAGATCAGTACTAGGATGGGTGACCCCCTGGGAAGTCCTCGTGTTGCACCCCTTTTCGTGTTTTTCAATTTTTGATTACCTGTTGACAGACAATTTTCGCCTCAAATAATCTGAATCTCGATCGGGACCAGATAAGACATGTGGAATCAACGTAGCTCGGGCACTTCCGGAGTTGGACAAAATTGTAGCCTAATTTGATTGTAAACAGGCAAACGAACGAGACTCATTACTCCGCAATGAGCTGGTGAGATTTTAGCCGAATTCTTTCTCTAAGACCCTCTAATTTTCCGCTTCTGTTAAGCTTCCGTTTTCTCAAGAAATCCGCTTAGAATGTCCGAAATTCGATTCCGGTTCCATTTTATCGTATCCCAGGCATAATAATAGCTTAACATTCGCTATTTTATTCTTCATATTTTTTTTTCTATTTTCTGGGAACATTTAGTGATTTTTGTTGTCTTGAGCAGGTTCTGTGCAGAAGGGTGTGACGCATATTACGCCGGAGACGGTTAACTCATTAAAAAGAATTATTTCGATTGTTTTATCCATAATTTACGTAAAGGGTCGCGACACGAGGACTTCCCAGGGAGGTCACCTATCCTAGCTCTGCCATCGCGCCAGAACGCTTAACTTCATGGTTCTGATTGAGCGAGAGCCGTGCCGCGTGTTGTCCATCGCCGCCCGCTCCACTCGTACTCGAGCGATATAAGATTAAACATCCCACTCAATGTCGGGTGTGATCATACCTGCACTTATGCACCGGTTCCTATCAGAACTCCAAAGTTAAGCGTGCTTGGGCGAGAGCAGTACTATGATGGGTGAACCCCTTGAAACTCCTCGTGTTGCACCCCTTTTCGTGTTTTTCAATTTTTGATTACTTTTTGACGGACGATTTTCTGCTCAAATCATCTGAATCTCGATCGGGACCAGATAAGTCATGTGAAATCAACGTCGCTCAAGCACTGCCGGATTTGGACAAAATTGAAGGCTAATTTGATTGTAAACGGGCAAACGAACGAGACTCATTACTCCGCAATGAGCTGGCGAGATTTCAGCCGAATTCCTTCTCTAAGACCCTCTAATTTGCAATTTTTCTCTTATGTTAAGCTTTTGTTTCCTCGAGAAATCCGTTTAGGAAGTCCGAAATTCGATTCCGATTCTATTTTATCGTATCTCAGGCATAATAATAGCTTTACATTCGCTATTTTCTTCTTTTTATTTTTTTTTCAATTTTCTGGGAACATTTAGCGATTTTTGTTGTCGTGAGCCGGTTCTGTGCGGAAGGGCATTAAAAACAATTATTCCAACTGTTTTAGCTATAATTTACGTAAGCGGTCGCGACACGTGGAATTCCAAGGAGGTCACCCATCCTAGCTCTGCCATCGCGTCAGAACGCTTAACTTCTTGGTTCTGATTGGGAGAGAGCAGTGCCGCGTGTTGTCCATCGCCGCCCGCGCCACACGTACTCGAGGGAAATAAGAATAAACATACCACTCAATGTCGGGTGCGATCATACCAGCACTAAAGCACCGGATCCCATCAGAACTCCGAAGTTAAGCGTGCTTGGGCGAGAGCAGTACTAGCAAGGGTGACCCCATGGGAAGTCCTTGTGTTACACCCTGTTTCGTGTTTTTCTATTTTTGATTACTTGTTGACAGACGTTTTTCGGCTCAAATCATCTGAATCTTGATCGGGACCAGATAAGACATGTGAAATAAACGTAGCTCGGTAACTGCCGGATTTGGAAAAAATTGTAGGCTAATTCCATTGTAAACGGGCAAACGAACGAGTCTCATTATTCCGCAATGAGTTGGCGAGATTTTAGCCGAATTCCTTCTCTAAGACCCTCTAATTTGCGATTTTTTCCGCTTCTGTTAAGCTTCTGTTTCCTCGAAAAATCCGCTTAGAAAGTCCAAATTCGATTCCGATCCATTTTATCGTATCACAGGCAAAATAATTTCTTTACATTCGCAATTTTCTTCTTATGATTTTTTTTCTATTTTCTGGGAACATTTAGCGATTTGTGTTGCCGTGAGCCGGTTCTGTGCGGAAAAGTATGACGCAGATTACTCCCGAGACGGTTAACTCAATAAAAACAATTATTTCGACTGTTTTGGCTATAATTTACGTAAACGGTCGCGACACGAGGACTTCCCAGGGAGGACACCTATCCTAGATCTGCCATCGCGCCAGAACGCTTAACTTCATGGTTCTGATTGGGAGAGAGCAGTGCTGCATGATGTCCATCGCCGCCCGCGCCACATATACTCGAGGGATATAAGAATAAACATCCCACTCAAAGTCGGGTTCGATCATAACAGCACTAATGCATAGAATCCCATCAGAACTTCGAAGTTAAGCGTGCTTGGGCGAGAGCAGTACTAGGATGGGAGACCCACTGGGAAGTCCTCATGTTGCAGCCATTTTAGTGTTTTTCTATTTTTAATTATTTGTTGACAGACAATTTTTGGCTCAAATCATCTGAATCTCGATCGAGACCAGATAAGACATGTAAAATCACGTAGCTCGGGCACTGCCGTATTTTGACAAAATTGTAGCCTAATTTGATTGTAAACGAACAAACGAACGAGACTCATTACTTCGCAATAAGCTGGCCAGATTTTAGCCGAATACCTTCTCTAAGACCCTCTAATTTGCGATTTTTCGCTTCTGTTAAGCTTCCGTTTCCTCGAGAAATCCACTTAGGTAGTCCTAAATTCGATTCCGGTTCCATTTTATCGTATCCCAGGCATAATGATAGCTTTACATTCGCTATTTTCTTCTTCTTATTTTTTTTCCTATTTTCTGGGAACATTTAGCGTATTTTGAGATCGTGAGCCGGTTCTGTGCGGAAGGGTATGACGCAGATTACTCCGGAGAAAGTTAACTCATTAAAAACAATTATTTCGATTGTTTTATCCATAATTTACGTAAAGGGTCGCGACACGAAAACTTCCCAGGGAGGTCACCCATCCTAGCTCTGCCATCGCGCCAGAACGCTTAACTTCATGGTTCTGAATGGGAGAGAGCAGTGCCGTGTGTTGTCCATCGCCGCCCGCCCGACACGTAATCGAGGGATATAAGAACTAATGCACTGGATCCCATCAGAACTCAGAAGTTAAGCATGCTTGGGCGAGAGCAGTACTAGGATGGGTGACCCCTGGGAAGTACTCGTATTGCGCCCCTTTTCGTGTTTTTCAATTTTTGATTACTTTTTGACGGACGATTTTCGGCTCAAATCATCTGAATCTCGATCGGGACCAGATAAGACATGTGAAATCAACGTCGCTCAAGCACTGCCGAATTTGGACAAAATTGTAGGCTAATTTGATTGTAAACGGGCAAACGAACGAGACTCATTACTCCGCAATGAGCTGGCGAGATTTCAGCCGAATTCCTTCTCTAAGACCCTCTAATTTGCGATTTTTCTCTTATGTTAAGCTTTTGTTTCCTCGAGAAATCCGTTTAGGAAGTCCGAAATTCGATTCCGATTCTATTTTATCGTATCTCAGGCATAATAATAGCTTTACATTCGCTATTTTCTTCTTTTTATTTTTTTTTCAATTTTCTGGGAACATTTAGCGATTTTTGTTGTCGTGAGCCGGTTCTGTGCGGAAGGGCATTAAAATCAATTATTCCAACTGTTTTAGCTATAATTTACGTAAGCGGTCGCGACACGAGGAATTCCAAGGAGGTCACCCATCCTAGCTCTGCCATCGCGTCAGAACGCTTAACTTCTTGGTTCTGATTGGGAGAGAGCAGTGCCGCGTGTTGTCCATCGCCGCCCGCGCCACACGTACTCGAGGGAAATAAGAATAAACATACCACTCAATGTCGGGTGCGATCATACCAGCACTAAAGCACCGGATCCCATCAGAACTCCGAAGTTAAGCGTGCTTGGGCGAGAGCAGTACTAGCAAGGGTGACCCCATGGGAAGTCCTTGTGTTACACCCTGTTTCGTGTTTTTCTATTTTTGATTACTTGTTGACAGACGTTTTTCGGCTCAAATCATCTGAATCTTGATCGGGACCAGATAAGACATGTGAAATAAACGTAGCTCGGTAACTGCCGGATTTGGAAAAAATTGTAGGCTAATTCCATTGTAAACGGGCAAACGAACGAGTCTCATTATTCCGCAATGAGTTGGCGAGATTTTAGCCGAATTCCTTCTCTAAGACCCTCTAATTTGCGATTTTTTCCGCTTCTGTTAAGCTTCTGTTTCCTCGAAAAATCCGCTTAGAAAGTCCAAATTCGATTCCGATCCATTTTATCGTATCACAGGCAAAATAATTTCTTTACATTCGCAATTTTTTTCTTATGATTTTTTTTCTATTTTCTGGGAACATTTAGCGATTTGTGTTGCCGTGAGCCGGTTCTGTGCGGAAAAGTATGACGCAGATTACTCCCGAGACGGTTAACTCAATAAAAACAATTATTTCGACTGTTTTGGCTATAATTTATGTAAACGGTCGCGACACGAGGACTTCCCAGGGAGGACACCTATCCTAGATCTGCCATCGCGCCAGAACGCTTAACTTCATGGTTCTGATTGGGAGAGAGCAGTGCTGCATGATGTCCATCACCGCCCGCGCCACATATACTCGAGGGATATAAGAATAAACATCCCACTCAAAGTCGGGTTCGATCATAACAGCACTAATGCATAGAATCCCATCAGAACTTCGAAGTTAAGCGTGCTTGGGCGAGAGCAGTACTAGGATGGGAGACCCACTGGGAAGTCCTCATGTTGCAGCCATTTTAGTGTTTTTCTATTTTTAATTATTTGTTGACAGACAATTTTTGGCTCAAATCATCTGAATCTCGATCGAGACCAGATAAGACATGTAAAATCACGTAGCTCGGGCACTGCCGTATTTTGACAAAATTGTAGCCTAATTTGATTGTAAACGGACAAACGAACGAGACTCATTACTTCGCAATAAGCTGGCCAGATTTTAGCCGAATACCTTCTCTAAGACCCTCTAATTTGCGATTTTTCGCTTCTGTTAAGCTTCCGTTTCCTCGAGAAATCCACTTAGGTAGTCCTAAATTCGATTCCGGTTCCATTTTATCGTATCCCAGGCATAATGATAGCTTTACATTCGCTATTTTCTTCTTCTTATTTTTTTTCCTATTTTCTGGGAACATTTAGCGTATTTTGAGATCGTGAGCCGGTTCTGTGCGGAAGGGTATGACGCAGATTACTCCGGAGAAAGTTAACTCATTAAAAACAATTATTTCGATTGTTTTATCCATAATTTACGTAAAGGGTCGCGACACGAAAACTTCCCAGGGAGGTCACCCATCCTAGCTCTGCCATCGCGCCAGAACGCTTAACTTCATGGTTCTGAATGGGAGAGAGCAGTGCCGTGTGTTGTCCATCGCCGCCCGCCCGACACGTAATCGGGGGATATAAGAACTAATGCACTGGATCCCATCAGAACTCAGAAGTTAAGCATGCTTGGGCGAGAGCAGTACTAGGATGGGTGACCCCTGGGAAGTACTCGTATTGCGCCCCTTTTCGTGATTTTCTATTTTTGATTACTTGTTGACAGACGATTTTCGGCTTAAATCATCTGAATCTTGATCGTGACCAGATAAGACATGTGAAACCAACGTAGCTTGGGCACTGCCGGATTTGGACAAAATTGAAGCCTAATTTGATTGTAAACGGGCAAACGAACGAGACTCATTACTCCGCAATGAGCTGGCGAGATTTTAGCCGAATTCCTTCTTTAAGACACTCTAATTTGCGATTTTTCGCTACTGTTAAGCTTCCGTTTCCTCGAGAAATCCGCTTAGAAAGTCCAAATTCGATTCCTGTCTATTTTATCATATCACAGGCATAATAATAGCTTTACATTTCCTATTTTCTTCTTCTTATTTTTTTTTCCATTTTCTGGGAACATTTAGCGATTTTTGTTGTCGTGAGCCGGTTCTGTGCGGAAGGGCATGACGCAGATTACGCCGGAGACGGTTAACTAATTAAAAAAAAATTATTTCAATTGTTTTATCCATAATTTACGTAAAGGGTCGCGACGCGAGGACTTCCCGGGGAAGTCACCCATCCTAGCTCTGTCATCGCTCCAGAACGCTTAACTTCATGGTTCTGATTGGGCGAGAGCAGTACTGCGTATTGTCTATCGCCGCCCGCTCCACACGTACTCGAGGGATATAAGAATAAACATCTCATTGAATGTCGGGTGCGATCATACCAGCACTAATGCACCGGATTCCATCAGAACTCCGAAGTTAAGCGTGCTTGGGCGAGAGCAGTACTAGGATAGGTGACCCCCTGGGAAGTCCTCCTTTTCGTGTTTTTCTATTTTTGATTACTTTTTGGCAGATGATTTTCAACTCAAATCGTCTGAATCACGATCGAGAGCAGATAAGACATGTGAAATCAACGTAGCTCGGGCACTGCCGGATTTGGACAAAATTGAAGCCTAATTTGATTGTAAATGGGCAAACGAACGAGACTCATTGCTCCGCAATGAGCTGGCGAGATTTTAGCCGAATTCCTTCTTTAAGACCCTCTAATTTGCGATTTTCCGCTTCTGTTAAGCTTTCGTTTCCTCGAGAAATCGGCTTAGGAAGTCCAAATTCGATTCCGGTCCATTTTATCGTATCACAGGCATAATAATAGCTTTACATTCGCTATTTTCTTCTTCTTATTTTTTTTTTCCATTTTCTGGGAACATTTAGCGATTTTTGTTGTCGTGAGCCGGTTTTGTGCGGAAGGGTATGACGCAGATTACGCCGAATACGGTTAACTCATTAAAAACAATTATTTCATTTGTTTTATCCATAATTTACGTAAAGGGTCGCGACACGAGGACTTCCCAGGGAAGTCACCCATCCTAGCTCTACCATCGCGCCAGAACGCTTCACTTCATGGTTCTGATTGGGCGAGAGCAGTGCTGCGTGTTGTCCATCGCCGCCCGCTCCACACGTACTCGAGGGATATAAGAATAAACATCTCATTGAATGTCGGGTGCGATCATACCAGCACTAATGCATCGGATTCCATCAGAACTCCGAAGTTAAGCGTGCTTGGGCGAGAGCAGTACTAGGATAGGTGACCCCCTGGGAAGTCCTCCTTTTCGTGTTTTTCTATTTTTGATTACTTTTTGGCAGACGATTTTCAACTCAAATCGTCTGAATCACGATCGAGAGCAGATAAGACATGTGAAATCAACTTAGCTCGGGCACTGCCGGATTTGGATAAAATTGTAGCCTAATTTGATTGTAATCGGGTAAACGAACGAGACTCGTTACTCCGCAATGAGCTGGCGAGATTTTATCCGAATTCTTTCTCTAATACCCTCTAATTTGCGATTTTCCGCTTCTGTTAAGCTTCCGTTTCCTCGAGAAATTCGCTTAGGAAGTCCGAAATTTGATTACGGTTCCATTTTATCGTATCCTAGGCATAATAATAAATTTACATTCGCTATTTTTTTTCCGATTTTTTTTTCTATTTTCTGGGAACATTTAGCGATTTTTGTTGTCGTGTGCCGGTTCTGTACGGAAGGGTATGACGCAGATTACTCCGGAGACGGTTAACTCATTAAAAACAATTATTTCGACAGTTTTATCCATAATTTACGTAAACGGTCGCGACACGAGGACTTCCCTGGTCATGGATCGTTAGGATGGTCCAGCATGGGTCGAGGCCTTTGTTGGTTCAGCCTAATGGCCCGTGATCGTTACAAAAAAAGGCGCCTTTTTTTGTAACGGTCATGGGCCATTAGGCTGAACTAACAAAGGCCTCGGCCCATACCCCCGCACCACTACTGGTCATGGGTCGTTAGGATGGTCCAACATGGGCATCGGCCCATGCCCATGCACCGTCACTCATAGAATATCTCACCCCTGGTAAGTGGTTTCTTTCGCCTTCCCCAACACTTGAACCCAGGACCTCCAGACTTAAGTACCTAGATTCCTAAGTGTTGGTACCAGTTGAGAATTTAGTCTTTTTATATTATTTTAGCCCTTATGAACCACGACTCGACCCCCGTGAACTATTTTTCAATTTTCCCAAGTTTTAAAAACCCTAATGACCCAAAATCTTCGACCCCGAGCCATCTCTTGATTTTCATGAGTTACCCCCGAACCATGTTGATCCTAAAATTGACCAACATCCTAAAGTACCTACTGGACCCAAAGATCCAACGGAAAACACCCAAAACCAAAAAACGAGCCCCATACTCCTCTACCATAAGCTGGCCGAGAAATCCTTGTTGGACAAGGACTCTTGATCAAGCTTCCCTGCCCCTACCAACGAACCCAGCCACCGAACCCACCTGTTGTGCACCCCCTAAGGACCCAGGCCCCCAGGACCACGCCCACCAGCCTGCGACAAGCCCAGAACCCAGCACGCAATTCCCCTTGATTCTCGGGTGGGAGTCATAGCTTGCTAGGACTCCTTCCCAGCCCTTGATCGCGAGTCCTAGCATGGCTAGGACTCTCTCCCTAACTCACCCACGACCTTGGCTAACACCTGGAACTAGCCAACCAAGCCCTAGACCCTGCAACCATAAAACTGAACCCCTTTGCTCCATGACAGCAAGTTGCTGCACAGCTTGTGTTCTATTGCATGTGTGGTGTTAAGGTGATTATCTAGGACTCTAAATCCCGTGCAAAATCGTGCCTAAACATAACCTATATCATGGCAGCCCGTATATACATGTAAACGACAAAATTTGAATCAAAATCATGCTTGGAATTTCATGGATTGCATAAAAACAAAAATAATTCAAAGTGTCACTTGTTTCCCAAAATTTTCATGCATAAAAATATAATATGATTTCATGATGGTTTTAAGGGAAGAATAGGTGTGCCTATGCGTAATTTACGCACGAAAAATCATTGACGATGAAGAAGAACGGAGCAAGAACCTTGGCTAAGACTTTCCTTTGGCAATGCTCGAAAGTTTGCCTCAATTTTTAAGCATGTGTAGGCCGTGTAATCTAGGTATTTTCAGAAGAGTGGCCGTGTGCTTTTGAAAGAATCGTTGGGTTATGGGAAAGGTTTACATATTATATACTTAATTAAACACTAACAAGGCTTTAGGCCTATTAAGTCCCTAATTAAGCCCATTAGTCTTTAATTAGAATTAAATAAAATATTAGTAAAGTTTTGGTAAAAATAGTTTGGGAATTAAATAGCCGATTTGCCAAAAAGTTCGTATTTTTTTATTGAAAAACCCACACCGATAAAATTTACGTCCCAGCGTATAAAATCAACATGAAAGTATCGAAATTTAAGGGACCAAAATGCAATATTTCGAAAGATTGGGGACCTAAGGGCAATTTACGAACGTTAAAGGGCTGAATAAGAATTTTCGAAATAATATAAGGATTTATTTGTTGTCCATCGCCGCCCGAGCCACACGTACTCGAGAGATATAAGAATAAACATCCCACTCAATGTCGGGTGCGATCATACCACCACTAATGCATCGGATCCCATCAGAACTCGGAAGTTAAGCGTGCTTGGGCGAGAGCAGTACTAGGATGGGTGACCCCCCGGGAAGTCATCTTGTTGCACCCCTTTTCGTGTTTTTCTATTTTTGATTACTTGTTCACAGATGATTTTCGGCTCAAATCATCTGAATCTGGATCAGGACCAGATAAGACATGTGAAATCAACGTAGCTCGGGCACTGCCGGATTTGGACAAAATTGTAGGCTAATTCGATTGTAAACAGGAAAACGAACGAGACTCATTACTCCGCAATGAGCTGGCGAGATTTTATCCGAATTCCTTCTCTAAGACCCTCTAATTTGCGATTTTCCGCTTCTGTTAAGCTTCCTTTCCTCGAGAAATCTGTTTAGGAAGTCCGAAATTCGATTCCGGTTCAATTTTATCGTAACCCAGGCAAAATAATAGCTTTACATTCGCTATTTTCTTCTTCTTATTTTTTTCTATTTTCTAAGAACATTTTGCGATTTTTTTTGTCGTGAGCCGGTTCTGTGCGGAAGGATATGACGAAGATTACACCGGAGACGGTTAACTCATTAAAAACAATTATTTTGACTGTTTTAGCTATAATTTATGTGAACGGTCGCGACATGAGGACTTCCCAGGGAGGTCACCCATCCTAGCTCTGCCATAGCGCCAGAACGCTTAACTTCATGGTTCTGATTGGGCGGGAGCAGTGACGCGTCCATCGCCGCCCGTTCCAAACGTACTCGAGTAATATAAGAATAAACATCCCACTCAATGTCGGGTGCGATCATACCAGCACTAATACACCGGATCCCATCAGAACTCCGTAGTTAAGCGTGCTTGGGCGAGAGCAGTACTAGGATGGGTGACCCCTTGGGAAGTCCTCGTGTTGCACCCTTTTTCTTTTTTTTCTATTTTTTATACTTGTTGACAGACGATTTTCGGCTCAAAGCTTCTGAACCACGATCGGGACAAGATAAGACATATGAAATCAACGTAGCTCGAGCACTGCCGGATTTGGACAAAATTTTAGCCTAATTGGATTGTAAACGGGCAAATGAACGAGACTCATTACTCCGCAATGAGCTGGAGAGATTTTAGCCGAATTCTTTCTCTAAGACCCTCTAATTTGCGATTTTCCGCTTCCGTTAAGCTTCCGTTTCCTCGAGAAATCCGTTTAGGAAGACCGAAATTCGATTCCGGTTCCATTTTATCATATCCCAGGCATAATAATAGCTTTACATTCGCTATTTTCTTCTTCTTATTTTTTTTCTATTTTCTGGGAACATTTAGCGATTTTTGTTATCGTGAGCCAGTTCTGTACGGAAGGGTATGTAGCAAATTACTCTAGAGACGGTTAACTCATTAAAAAAATTTATTTCGACTGTTTTAGCTATAATTTACGTAAACGGTCGAGACACGAGGACTTCACAGGGAGGTCACCCATCCTAGCTCTACCATCGCGCCAGAACGCTTAACTTCATGGTTCTGAATAGGCGAGAGCAGTGCCGCGTGTTGTCTATCGCCGCCCGCTCCACACGTACTCAAAGGATATAAGAATAAACATCCCAGTCAATGTCGGGTGCGATCATACCATCATTAATGCACCGAATCCCGTCAGAACTCCGAAGTTAAGCGTGCTTGGCCGAGAGCAGTACTAGTATGGGTGACCCCCTGGGAAGTCCTCGTAGCTCGGGCACTGCCGAATTTGGACAAAATTATAGCATAATTTGATTGTAAACAGGCAAACAAACGAGACTCATTACTCCGCAATGTGCTGGCGAGATTTTAGCCAAATTCCTTCTCTAAGCCCCTTTAATTTGCGATTTTCCGCTTCTGTTAAGCTTCCGTTTCCTCGAGAAATCCGTTTAGGAAGTCCGAAATTCGATTCCGATTCCATTTTATCGTATCCCAGTCATAATAATAGCTTTTCATTCGCTATTTTCTTCTTCTTATTTTTTTTCTATTTTCTGGGAACATTTTGCTATTTTTATTGTCTTGAGCAGGGTCTGTGCGGAAGGGTATGACGCATATTACTCCGGAGACGGTTAACTAATTAAAAACAATTATTTCGACTGTTTTATCCATAGTTTACGTAAACGATCGCGACACGAGTACTTCCCAGGGAGGTCACCTATCCTAGCTTTTCCATCGCGCCAGAATGCTTAACTTCATGGTTATGATTGGGCGAGAGCAGTGCCGCTTGTTGTCCATCGCTGTCCGCGCCACACGTACTCGAGGGATATAAGAATAAACATCCCACTCAATGTCGGGTGCGATCATACCAGCACTAATGCACCGGATCCCATCAGAACTCCGAAGTTAAGCGTGCTTGGGCGAAAATAGTACTAGGATGGGTGACCCCTTGGGAAGTCCTCGTGTTGCACCCCTTTTCGTGTTTTTCTATTTTAGATTACTTGTTGACCGACGATTTTCGACTCAAATCATCTGAATCTCGATCGGGACCAGATAAGACATGTGAAATCAGCGTAACTCGGGCACTGCTGGATTTGGACAAAATTGTAGCCTAATTTGATTGTAAACGGGCAAACAAACGAGACTCATTACTCCGCAATGAAATGGCGAGAATTTAGCCGAATTCCTTCTCCAAGACCCTCTAATTTGCGATTTTACGCTTCTGTTAAGCTTCCGTTTCTTCGAAAAATCCGTTTAGGAAGTCCGAAATTCGATTCCGGTTCTATTTTATCGTATCCCAGGCATAATAATAGCTTTACATTCGCTATTTTATTCTTCTTATTTTTCTTTTCTATTTCTTGGGAACATTTAGCGATTTTTTTTGTGGTGAGCCGGTTTTGTGCGGAAGGGTATGACGCAGATTACACCAGAGACGGTTGACTCATTAAAAACAATTATTTCGACAGTTTTAGCTATAATTTACGTAAACAGTCGAGACACGAGGAGTTCACAGTGAGGTCACCCATCCTAGCTCTGCCATCGCGCCAGAACGCTTAACTTCATGGTTCTGATTGGGCGAGAGCAGTGCCGTGTGTTGTCCATCGCCGCCCGCTCGACACGTAATCGAGGGATATAAGAATAAACATCCCACTCAATGTCGGGTGCGATAATACCAGCACTAATGCACCGGATCCCATCAGAACTCCGAAGTTAAGCGTGCTTGGTCGAGAGCAGTACTAGGATGGGTGACCCCGTGGGGAGTCCTCGTGTTGCACTCCTTTTCGTGTTTTTCTATTTTTTATTACTTGTTGACAGACGATTTTCGTCTCAAATCTTCTGAATCTCGGTCGTGACCAGATAAGACATTTGAAATTAACGTAGCTCGGGCACTGCCGAATTTGGACAAAATAGTAGCCCAATTTGATTGTAAACGGGCAAACGAACGAGACTCATTACTCCACAATTTTCGCTATTTTCTTCTTCTTATTTTTTTTTATTTTCTGGGAACATTTAGCGATTTTCATTGTCTTGAGCAGGTTCTGTGCGGAAGGGTATGACGCATATTACTCCGGAGACGTTTAACTCATTAAAAACAATTATTTCATATGTTTTATCCATAATTTACGTAAATGGTCGCGAAACGAGGACTTCCCTGGGAGGTCACCCATCTTAGCTCTGCCATCGCGCCAGATCGCTTAACTTCATGGTTTTGATTGGGCGAGAGCAGTGCCGCGTGTTGTCCATCGCCGCCCGCGCCGCACGTACTCGAGGGATATAAGAATAAACATCCCACTCAATGTCAGGTGCGATCATACCAGCACTAATGCACCGGATCCCATAAGAACTCCGAAGTTAAGCATGCTTGGGCGAGAGCAGTACTATGATAGGTGAACCCCTGGGAAGTCCTCGTGTTGCACCTCTTTTCGTGTTAATCTATTTTTGATTACTTGTTGACAGAAGATTTTCGGCTCAAATCATCTGAATCTTCATCGGGACCAGATAAGACATGTGAAATCAACGTAGCTCGGGCACTGCCGGATTTGAACAAAATTGTAGGCTAATTTGATTGTAAACGGGCAAACGAACGTGACTCATTACTCCACAATGAGCTGGCGAGATTTTAGCCGAATTCTTTCTCTAAGACCCTCTAATTTGTGATTTTCCGCTTCTGTTAAGCTTCCGTTTTCTCAAGAAATCCGCTTAGAATGTCCGAAATTGAATTCCAGTTCCATTTTATCGTATCGCAGGCATAATAATAGCTTTACATTCGCTAATTTTTTTTCCTATTTTTTTTTCTATTTTCTGGGAACATTTAGGGATTTTTGTTGTCGTGAGCCGGTTCTGTGCGGAAGGGTATGACGCAGATTACTCCGGAGACGGTTAACTCATTAAAAACAATTATTTCAACAGTTTTAGCTATAATTTACGTAAACGGTCGCGACACGAGGACTTTCCAGGGAGGTCACCCATCCTAGCTCTGCCATCGCGCCAGAACGCTTAACTTCTTGGTTCTGATTGGGCGAGAGCAGTGCGGCGTGTAACGTCTCGAAAATCGAAAAGTCCACGTAAACCACATGCATGCAAATTATTAAATTCTTCGGTATTTCATTAAATTCTTTTAAAGCATAAAATGTATTTTTATTTTATTAAATTGTGTTTAATTATTTTTATGCATTTTATGCATAATTCATGCATGGTAGAATTTATTCCATACATTTTATAAGTTCATGCATTAAGGTTTTTAAGTTGCATTTCGCTCTTGAACGAGGATCAGAGACCGGAGAATTTTCAAGAAAATTATTTTTATTACACGATTAAGTTCTATTAATTAATACAAGATGTTTTAAAGGTATTTTTCAAGAATTGAGATTTATTAGGTATTTTTATCTACAGAATTTTATTTTTACCGGTAAGCAAATTTTATCGAATTAGGAGATTTTTTGAGGGTTCGGTTAATATTTTCAAAAATTTTTCATCACGAAATATTTTTCGGGAGTGTGTTTGGACTTAATGAGACTAATTTTAAGCTTGTTGGGCTTAAAATTCTTTTTAAATCTTTAATTAGAAACTTATGGCCTATTATATTTTAATTAACTACATAATAAATCCCTATGGACCCACTACACCTAACATTACCCTCCCCAATCATCCGACACCCTCACTCCCATCTCAACATTTTCATAGAAATCCCAGCAGCTGAAAGCACGACCATTTCCATTCAAGGCGTAAGAAAATTCTCCGACTTGATTTCCGACGCTCGTTCTTCGGTTTTCTTGCGAAATATTTTCACCAGGCACGCTTTATATCATTCTTCTGCATCATACACGTTTTATATACTGAGTTTGGTGTTCATGCATGAAAAGTTTCGATCCAAGCTTGTCTATGGAAGATCTTTGATTTTCTTGTGTTTATTGCATTCTTTTTGTTTCAAGTCTCACATTTTCTTGAATTGTGCAAGGAGGCTGCCATTTTGTTGATGCTAAGGGACCGTTTAGAGCAGGTTAGTGGAGTCATGAGGCTGGTGTAAGGTTCGGTAGGTTTGGAGTGAAGGCCGAGATGTGTAGCGGCTTGGGGTTTCTCGTTTTCTTTGTCTAGATCGGTGGGTAGGTGAAGTCTGGTGGTGCAAGGGCGACTCTAGACCTTCAACAGTCTCTAGTGGGTCTGAATCATGGTTTGGAAATGCGCGAACGCTGCTGGTCTTGTCCTAGAAGCCGCAAGGAAAGAGTTGGACGAGTTGGGTTCGATTGGTGTTGTGGGGAGTGTAGCGATAGGGTGATCTACGCCTGATTCATGAGGCTGATGGCGTGGGTGCAGTAGGTTCAGGGGAGCCCTATGGTGGTCTAGGAAAGGCTGAGACGTGCCTGATTCCATCGGTGTTGGGCTAAGACGCGAGAATAGGGAGGTAGTGTAGTAGGGTAGGCGAAAGGGGAAGAGGCTGATTTCCAGCATCTTGTAAGGCCTGATCGAATGGTTTAAGCGACGGGTCTGGATGTTTATAAGGCCTTTTAAGTGTTTATTAGGTGTGGTAAAAAGTTAAGAAAAATATGGTTAAGTTTCGAGTCGATTCGGGTTAAAACCGAGACACCGGTCCAAGTTTTAAAACAATTCGGTTAAGTTATAAAATGGGCTCGATTTTACGTCTAGGGATGCTTTTAAATATTTTTTGGGATATTTTAAGGAATTTGGTAAGCTTCGGATCAAAATAATGAGTTTTGGATTTATCCGGGATTTAATCGCAACACGAAACGTTAATTACAGAATTAATTGAAACACTAGATTTAAGCTTTATTAAATTATGAAAAATTATATTTAAGGTCAAATAATTATAAGAAGTCTGAGTTTTTAATTTGGGAATTTTATGCTAAGGTTTGGTTTAATTCGGGATTAAAGTGCGTTAATATGTTATGTTTAAAAATTAATTTAAAATTCATCGATTTAAGCCAAATAAAAATATGGGAAAACTTTTGTAGGCTTAAATAATTATTTGGGACATGTTAGAGTCAATGATATTAAGAAAATGTCAAAAACGTGAAATTTTACGTCCAAGGGCAAAATGGTAATTTTTGGGTTTCCAGGGGCAAAATGGTCATTTTGCACCCGGGGTTAGATGTTGGTCCTGGCAGCGCCATGAGCACAAATTTACTATATTTTAAAGTTTTATGCATCATGATCACGATTTTTAAGAATTTATGAAAATATACGTTGCATGCTTGGTTTAAAGGAAAAATTACGTATATGCATGTTTTATTAAGTGGTGAATATGATGATGTTTTTGAAGGATGGGAGTTGGTTGTGACTGATGATGTATATGTATACGATGATAGGATTGGAGATATCGTGAGGGAAAAGGCCCTAGAGGGAGCCCGTTTACGGGAGAAGGCCCCAGAGGGAGACCGACGATCGTATTTCCATTGACATGAGATGAGATATGATGAGCTGAGGCCAAGGCTCAGTGGACGGGTAATGCTGTCGCTGATGTCCCCGCCGCCGGGTACCACGGTTTTATAGATGGATCCATCGATAGAGCTGATACGAAAGAGCTGATACGAAAGTCACAACTAATGAACTGAATTCAATTAAAAAAAAATGTTTAAGTTTATGATGACATGATTTAATACGATATTATTTGATACGACATGTTTATATTCATCTTTTAAAGTTTATGAAAGGTATGTTGGCATTATGATTTTACAATACATGTTTATGTTATGCTTTTAAGTTCATGAAAGATATGTTGAGTATGATATTTTTCACTGGTGTGTGCTATGTATATGTACTTGTTATTTCTGGTATAGGTGTGTTGATTCTTTAGACTCACTAGGCGTGTGTGATGCAGGTGAGCTAAATGTTGAGGAGACTATAGGTGCCGAACTCTAAGTAGGCAGACCTGGTGCGATGACACGACCCGAGGACCACATGTTTTCCGCATTACGATTTATGAGATTGAGAGGAAATGAATATTTTCACACGTTGATGATTTTAAGATTTTTATTAGTTTATGTTTTCGTATGATTGTAGATGAGTTTGGTTATTTTTTTACCGTCAAATTATTACGATTATTTTAAATGTTATTTCGAAAATGCGAGCTTTTATTTAAAAAAAATGTCCAGTAGAATTTTAAAAATGAGTGAGACGTTACAGTTGGTATCAGAGCAAGGGCCATGTATAGGGTTGTGCCACCTCCAGTTTCTGCAGCTCAGTCTTCAAGCCTCAAGTCTGTAAGCTTTTATGATTTCAATGTTTTAAATGTTTTACTCATATCACCTGCATGTTAACATGATTTACGCTTTATGATGATTTACGGTATATGTTTAACTGCTTTTATGATTTAAGGATTTACTGTTTTAAAAACTAGATTAAATTGCATGTTGGTTACGTTTGGAATTGGACATGTCTAAGAATTCGAATATTGGTCTTTAGGAGAAGTGGATAATGATTTGATTATATCGATTTTTAGGTTAGAAGTACTGATGTTCTACTCTTTGGGGTAATAAGTTAATCTTGAAAGTTATGAATGCTTTTGGGACTTGTAGAATTTCTAAGAAATTATTGATAGTTCGTGGTTACTAGTTGAATTAATTTTTGATGAATCCATACAAGGATTAATGATTCGAAAACTACGACGATTTTTGGAAGTATAAAAACGTAGAATTTATTTAGGATGCATTCTCTACCTAATGGGACCTAAGGATTTAATTGAATTGATTGAGAATTTAAAGGACCTAATTGTAATAACAAATAATTGAGGACCTAAGTGCAACAATAAAATTCTAAGGGACTATTTCGAATTTACCAAACTTTGGGATTAAATTTTTAGTTTTGAGAATTTTAAGGTTTAATGAGTCCAAGTCGAAAATTTTATGGAAAAAAAATGCAAATTTCGAGGAGTTATAAGGCCAAAATTGTAATCTTTGACAATTTTAAGGACCAAATTGTAAATTTTGAAATTTTGAGGATTAAAATTCGAACTTTTGAGGAACACTTGGGTAAAATCAGTAATTTTCGAGGTTATGAGAATTGATCTTGGGTCTAATAAAGTTAAGATTATTGAATTTTATGTTACGAGAAACCTATAAAATGGGATTAGGAACGCCAAGAACTTATGGGTAATTTTTGGATTCTCGAGATTAAGGACAAATTCGGATAATATTCGAGGAAAGTAAGAACTAATTTTGAAATTTTTAAGAAATTTAGGGATTTGTTTAGCTGTAAGTGAGAATTGAATGGTTTAAATGATAAGACTTTTCGGTGATTTGAGCTTGAAGAGATAATTAGAACTTGATTATAATCTGGCTTATAATATAATAAGGAATGACAATCAAGGGCATTGTAGGATGATTCAATATTGGGCTTGAAAATCTAAATGTTAATGGAATAAGACAATGGAAAAAAATTAAGAATTTAGAGTGATAACAATTTAAGGTAAAGTGATCATTTAGTCAAGTTACAAGATTAGACATTAAGTTAACTTATTTTTGGGGACTTAAGGTTTGATGTAGCATAAGTTTTAATCATGATCTTAAGTGTTAAAATTATATCTTTGTTGGAATTTAAATTTTCTAGAAAGTTGGGTATATTTGATGGTTAGGTTACTCGATAGATGCATGTAAGAATTGAGGTGGACACCTCGTCTTGAGGAATTTTTGGTAAGTTATTAAGAAACTTGAGAATAAGTGAATATGTGTGTTGGAATTATATTATCTAATACTATTTGGGTCGCGTAAGCTTGAATTTTAAGTTTATGGAATACGTGTTCATAAGGAAATTTTGGGTGAAAAAATAATAATAATAATAAAAAAAAGAATTAGTTGTGTTCAACATAAGTTATCAATTAATGAATATTAAGATTTTTATCGAGTGAGAAATCTAAAAAGCTTGATATGTGGATTCTAGAACTCTATGGAGTATAAGTGAAGTTGATTTATTAGAGTTAGTCTAATGCTCCCATGGGATGACTTAATAAGTTTTATACGCTAGTATGTATGAAGCATTGAGAATACGTAAGAATGCAACATTCATTTCAACGAGGAAAGTCCAAGGGCCTTAAGCCTCAACTAAATTGTAATTGGGAAGAAAATAGTTTAAGCATGTGATTGATGATAGAAGTGTTTTATTAATTAGGTAGAAGTTCGATAGTTTTATGGATTAACGCTACTCGAATTTAAAGATTTGCAACAATTTAATATTTGGGATGTACTTGTAAATAATTAAGTTACGTAAGTTTGGTGCTATAAGATAATGATTCGATTCAAGGATCTTAGGCGAATATCATTATGGGTTTGAGATAAGGTTTAACTTTTAAGTGTATCACCGAAGATATAAGTCGATCAGTAAAATCTTGGTGTTAAGATTTCTTAAGTTGCATAAATGATAATGTATAAATTGATGAACATTACGTGTATAGTATAAGAAAAGTAAGACGCAATAAAATTCGAAGTGCCATTTCTAATATTGGGAAGTTTGAGAAAAATCGGAATTTGAGGCATGAGTAGAATAGAACTAAGTCGCAATAAGTCGTTCTAGGTTGCAATTCGCAAATAAGGATTTCAATAGGCAAAATAATTAGGATTGAGGAGACATAAGTACATCCTAAGATTTATTATTTTATCAGAGTGGCGCAGCGGAAACGTGGAATATTGAGATTCTAGAATTAAGAGTCTAAACTTTGTGATTATCAAGGATAAGCGAATTTCGCGGACGAAATTCAATTTAAGGGGAGAAGATTGTAACGTCCCGAAAATCGGAAAGTTCACGTAAACCACATGCATGCAAATTATTAAATTCTTTGGTATTTCATTAAATTCTTTTAAAGCATAAAATGTATTTTTATTTTATTAAATTGTGTTTAATTATTTTTATGCATTTTATTCATAATTCATGCATGGTAGAATTTATTCCATACATTTTATAAGTTCATGCATTAAGGTTTTTAAGTTGCATTTCGCTCTTGAACGAGGATCAGAGACCGGAAAATTTTCAAGAAAATTATTTTTATTACACGATTAAGTTCTATTAATTAATATAAGATGTTTTAAAGGTATTTTTCAAGAATTGAGATTTATTTGATATTTTTATCCGCAGAATTTTATTTTTACCCGGTAAGCAAATTTTATCGAATCGGGGGATTTTTTGAGGGTTCGGCTAATATTTTCAAAAACTTTACACCACGAAATATTTTTCGGGAGTGTGTTTGGACTTAATGAGAATACTTTTAAGCTTGTTGGGCTTAAAATCCTTTTTAAATCTTTAATTAACAACTTATGGCCTATTATATTTTAATTAACTACATAATAAATCCATAAGGACCCACTACACCTAACATTACCCTCCCCAATCAGCCGACACCCTCAATCCCATCTCAACATTTTCATAGAAATCCCAGCAGCTGAAAGCACGGCCATTTCCATTCAAGGCGTAAGAAAATTCTCCGACTTGATTCCCGACGCTCGTTCTTCGGTTTTCTTGCGAAATATTTTCACCAGGCACGCTTTATATCATTCTTCTGCATCATACACGTTTTATATACTGAGTTTGGTGTTCATTCATGAAAAGTTTCGATCCAAGCTTGTCTATGGAAGATCTTTGAATTTCTTGTGTTTATTGCATTCTTTTTGTTTCAAGTCTCACATTTTTTTGAATTGTGCAAGGAGGCTGTCGTTTTGTTGATGCTAAGGGACCGTTCAGAGCAGGTTAGTGGAGTCATGAGGCTGGTGTAAGGTTCGGTAGGTTTGGAGTGAAGGCCGAGATGTGTAGCGGCTTGGGGTTTCTTGTTTTCTTTGTCTAGATCGGTGGGTAGGTGAAGTCTGTGTTGGATCTCGGTTTTCTTCACGTCCAAACGCAGCGGAAGTTTTAAAATTTTAGTTTATTTTGACAATCAAAATAAGTTTTGCTTTGGACGCTCGTATGATTTTATCATAAACATTCATAGGGTGTTAAAAGTTATACCTTTTGTGAATAAATCACTGGACTCCAACTAATCCGGTATAAACGGATTAGCTCTTGTTGATTCCCTACGAACTTTCTTCGATCTCCTAATCCGGTCCACGATTGAAATATTTGTTCCTCTTCTAAATTGCACTAGAAATTTAGAAGAACTTTTGCGTAGAGATTGAAAACGAGAGACGGCTCAAACCTTTTTTTTTTCAAAAATGGCCAAAAATATTTTTGGAGGAATTTTTGATATTGCCATTCACGTGAATCACCAATTGGGAGACTTGGAAGCTAGGTCAATTTTTCCTCTTTTTTTCCTAAAAACAATAGCCTTGACCTAAATTCCATAATTAACATTAATGGGTTTGATTAATTAATTGGGCTAGTCCAACTAGTTTAATCAATTAATCAAAGTCCATTAATAACTTTAATTATTTAATATGTTGGACTTGTACTCCTACAAGCCCATTAAACATATTCCCATTATATTTAATTTAATATTTAATAAACTCAACTTTTAAGTTTAATAAATTAAATTAATTATAAATTCAACATTTGAATTTAATATTTAAATTATAAATTCAACTCCTTGAATTTATCACCTCCAAAATTTAATATTAAATAAACCCAACTTTTGAGTTTAATAAACTAAATTATCAAATTTTATAAATTCAACTCCTTGAATTTATTCTCTCCAAATTTCATAAATTCAACTTCTTGAATTTACTATATCATAAATTCAACTCCTTGAATTTACTATATTATAATATAAATTCAACTCCTTGATTTTATTCTCTCAATATTTTATATAAATTCAACTCCTTGAATTTATTATCTCATAATATAAATTCAACTCCTTGAATTTATTCTCTCAACGGGAACAAACGATCCAGTGCTTGTGTGACCCTCAATGGTTCAGGGATACAGCTAGCCGTGGGTTCACAACTCCTTGTGATTCAGGACATAATCCTTTATTCGGGCTTACCCTTAATTTGCCCCATTCTATGTATCAACAATTGATCATGAGAATGTCAGAACTCATTTCTGATTGCACCCATCGGATCATGGTAAGAGCGTCTAGTAGCATCGCCCCATGACCCCCTAGGTATCACTGATAGTGCCTGCAAGAACCAGTAGATTATGATTAACGTACAGTACGGTCCCTTCATCTCATATATCCCAATCGAATCTGCAACCATTAGTTCATCGAGGGTTGCATAATAATTCGATAACTATGTGACAACTATAATAGTGGAATCGCGTGTACTATTGGAGAACTCCTTCTCCAACGTACATCTCATACTCTGGCCAGAGATTCCATGCACTATTATTACATCAGATCACATAGGATATCCACACCCGTAGATGAGCGGTGAATCCCCGACTACAATGCACTGGCTCCTATATGTGTCGCAACTGTACCCAACCTCGCCACCTGATGACTCTCCTGGAGCCGATAAATGAGTCAAATCACAGCCCTAGCATATAGAGCCTCAGTTTTGTCCCGGTCGTAAGGACTAATGGTGTACAATCATAACCATGGACTTATCCTCTCGATGAATGATAACCACTTGGAAAGTCCGAGGGAGGGTTGTTCGGTATAATCATCATATGACTACCCATCTGCATGTTTGGACATCTCTATGCCCTTACCAAGAAACGCAGTACACAACATCACAGATGCTAGTCTCGAGCTCAAGCGGCCTTTATCCCTGTTTTAGGCGGCTGAATCGACTAGGAACGAATTTAGAATATGCAGTGTTTACAAATGAGTTTCAACATCGAATTACGATTCATTTGTATTAAAGCATAATCAAGGACTTTATCTATGCTGTTTGCATGGGCATATAGATAAAGTATAACAAGATCATAAAAAGTTAAATTAAAATAAAGATTGTTTATTACACTTGAGTCAATAAATTCCCTAGCCAACCGTTGGCTTGCAGGGCATCTACTCTAACAATCTACCACTTGCCCTAGAGCCAACTACCCATAACTTTAATCCCATTGCTTCGCGATGCTTCTCAAACAATGGTCCTGGCAAGGGCTATGTAAGTGGATCAGCAACATTATCTGCAGAGGGGACTTTTTCGACTGATATGTCTCATCTTCCCACAATCTCCCGTATGATGTGGAACTTCCTCAGTACATGTTTGGATCGCTGATGAGACCTTGGTTCCTTTGCTCGTGCAATGGCACCAGTGTTGTTCCAGTACAACGGGACTGGATCAACTCCATTAGGAATAACGCCCAACTCTTGGACAAAATTCCTCATCCAAACTACCTCTTTGGCTGAATCAGATGCAGCAATATATTCAGCTTCAATGGTGGAATCCGCAACGGTGTTTTACTTGGAACTTTTCCAAGAGACAGCCGCACCATTAAGCATGAATACAAAGCCAGAGGTCGATTTCGAATCATCTACGTCACATTGGAAGCTAGAATCAGTGTAGCCTTTCAATTTCAATTCTCCACCCCATAGACCATGAACAAGTTCTTAGTCCTTCTCAAGTACTTAAGAATATCTTTCACGGCCTTCCAATACATTGGACCAGGGTTTGCCTGATATCTGCTTGTAACACTCAGAGCGTAAGCAACATCAGGACGTGTCTATATCACACTATACATGTTACTACCAATGGCTGACGCATATGGAATTCGTGTCATCATCTCTATCTCTTCATCAGTTTTGGGACACATTGCCTTAGATAGAGTAATACCATGACATATTGGTAAGTATCCTCTCTTGGACTCTTCCATAGAGAATCGTTTTATAATGGTATCGATATAGGTGGCTTGGGTGAGTCCGAGCATCCTATTTGATCTATCTCTATAGATTTGTATTCCCAATACGTAGGATGCTTCACCCATGTATTTCATGGAGAATTTACTGGATAACCATACTTTAGTTGATTGCAGTAATCCTACATCATTCCCAATGAGCATGATATAATCAACATAAAGTATTAGGAATGTCACTGCACTCCCACTAACTTTCTTGTACACACACGGTTCCTCAGGATTCTTAGCAAAACCAAACTCTTTGATAGTTCTATCAAATCTGAGGTTCCAACTCCTTGACTCCTGCTTGAGACCATATATTGATCTCTGAAGTTTTCATACCTTATGCTCACTTCCCACTGATGTGTATCCCTCAGGTTGAGACATATCAATCTCCTCTTTGATGTCTCCGTTGAGGAATGCAGTCTTTATATCCATTTGTCATATCTCATAGTCATACTATGCTGCTATGGCTAGTAGTATTCTAATGGACTTAAACATAGCAACTGGTGAAAAAGTTTCCTCATAGTCAACTCCTTGCCTTTGAGTATATCCTTTTGCAACCAGTCTTGCTTTGAAGGTCACTACCTTCCCATCCGCCCCAAGCTTTCTTTTGTAGATCCATTTGCATCCTATGGGAACGATTCCCTCAGGTGGATCCACTAATGTCCAGACTTGGTTTGAATACATAGAGTCCATTTCTGACTGCATGGCTTCAAGCCATTTGGTTGAATCAGTATCAGATATTGCTTCTTTGAAATTCATTGGATCACATCCAACACAATGCTCATCGTGGCTTTGTTCATGAAGAAGCGTATATCTTGCAGGCGGTCTAATAACCCTATCAGACCTTCTAGGAGCTTGTACTTCAACTACTGGTTCTTGGAAATGGGTTAAACTTCTACAGTTGAGGAAGTATCTTGAATTTCTTCAAGTTCTATCATCTTGCCTTTTCTATCTAATAGAAATTCATTTTCCAAAAAGGTGGCATTTCTTGAAACAAACACTTTTGCTTCATTGAGACGATAGAAATAATACCCAACAGAATTCTTTGGATATTCTACAAAGTAGAACAAAGTGGATCTACTATCCAGTTTGTCTCCCACTGTCTGCTTCACGTAAGCAGGACATCCCCATATTCTCTCGTAAGAATATTTGAGAGTTTTTCCCATCCATATCTCATATGGTGTTTTATCAACTGCTTTAGCGTAGACATTATTCAACAACATTGCCGCAGTTTCAAGCGCAAAGCCCCAAAATGATGTAGGCAATTCAGTGAATCCCATCATGGATCAAACCATGTCCAACAAGGTTCGCTTACGACGTTCAGAAACACCATTCAATTGTGGTGTTGCTGGTGGAGTCCACTGTGAGAGAATCCCATTCTCTTTTAGATAACCCAAAAATTCAGCATTTAAGTATTCTCCACCTCGATCAGATCGAAGTGCCTTAATACTTCTTTCCAGCTGATTTTCTACTTCAGATCTGAACTCTTTGAACTTTTCAAATGCTTCAGATTTGTGTTTCATCAAATAAACGTACCCATACCTCGAATGGTCATTAGTAAAGGTAATGAAGTAAGATTGCCCATATTTTGTGCTAACACTTATCGGGCCACAAACGTCTGTGTGGATCAAATCCAGTAGACCATGTGCACGTTCCACGTTTCCATCGAATGGAGTCTTAGTCGTTTTTCCTTTTAGACAGAACTCACAAGTAAGTAGAGAATTTATGTTTGACAAGTCAAACATGCCTTCTCCCACTAGTTTGTGCATCCTTCTTTGGGAAATGTGACATAGTCTAGCATGCCATATTTGTGTGGGATTTGGATCATCTAATTTTCTTTTGTTTGTTGTGAAATCATGTTTACTTGGACATTCACTTATCATTTCCAGAACATTTCTGGCACATATAATTTCTTATGTCCGGACTTCTTGCAGTGAAATAAATATGTTCTGACTTATCGGGCTTTGTGGGACCTTTAAGTGTTCTTCGGAGTTTGCCTCTTATTGGGTTTGTTTTTCCTTGTGAGGGGCGGAACATTTCTTTCCCTTACCTTGTGGGTCATTTTTCGTCCGACGAAAGGCCCATTATAAAAATAACAATTTTTTCTTATTTTATGGTGATCTCATAAGTCATAAGCATATTGACTAGCTCTTCAAGACTATCAAAATATCTTATTAAACTTGAAGTTCACCATAACCCCGTCAAATGAGGAATAGAAAGATAACAAATTGATGTTATCAACTAACTCGTTAGGAATCACATATTCCAGGCCCACCACATTTTCAATAAGCCTAGTCATACGTACACCATGCTCATGGGCCAAAGCCCCATCTTGCATACGTGTGGTCATGAGCTCCTTGAAAATAATGTGTATCATTGTAGGAGTTTCATGCACCATGCAACTCTTGCATGTGTATTCGAATGTCAGCAGCATCCAACATTTCCTCAAACTGTCCCTACAGTTCATTTGACATAGAAGCGAGCTTGTTACACTTTAGCTTGCATACTATGGTCTTACCATCTTGCATGCTTTTTCAGTTCAACTGGACTGACATTAGTGTGTATGTCATTTTCTCCAAATTCAGAACAATTTCCCAACCAGTCTTGAAAATTAGATTCGGTTAGCTTGTTAATAACAAAATTAGATTATGTGACGAAATCGAAAAATATACTGATATGGAAACAGAATAATAGTTGCTGATTATTTTAAAATAATTTTAAGATATAAAATATGGATTTTATTTTATAAATCCCCCTCCCACTATTTTGACATTTCCACCACCCTCTGATTAAAAAGGGAAATCGCATTTTCTTAGTGGGCACGTAGAGTCCAATTAGCCAATTATAATCCCGAATAATATCAGCCAATTATAATTTCTAAAAGGTAGAGTCCAATTGCATCCCTATGCAACCTCCGCGTGTTTTGCCTCACGTTTAATAAGGACCCAATAATATGACGCCGTTTATTTTCACGTGTCAAACCAACCCATCAATATTGAATTGTAGTGGACGGTCGCCATGAGTTCCCCCAATAATATGAGCCGAAGTCATGGGAGTTCCACTCAATTCACATCATATGTCCGGTGGAAGTCACAGCTTTCCGGCGTACAGGCCTCCCCAATAATATGAGCCAGACACTGTCCGCGGGTAGCGATCAACATGCAACCACGGTTGATGGAAGGCAAGGAAAAATTAAACTCTTTTAATTTTTACTTTTTCGGTTTGATATAAATTTTGAATCTTATTTAAAATGAGGGATTTTAATTTCAAAAATTGTCTCATCATTTTAATTTAAAAATCGCGTGCCACGAGTTTGTATGTTTGCCGGATTCATGCAACTATATTTACTTAATAATATACATACATGCATACTACTATATATCGCATATATCATAATATGACATTCAACAATAAATAATGATGATCGATCGCCAACACTATTAGATCCATGTGAGCCATACATGGATCCAGGTCCAAACCTAGGTGAATGCAGGGATGCAAATGCAACTATTACAAGAGCTTCCAATATTTTACATGTCTTCATCTCGTTCATCGGGCCCACCATCTTCCAGTCTTGATCTCCCACTATTTCTAATAATTACATTTAAATAGCCATGGCACATAAGGGATACATCTCATGGGGTGGGAACAGGCCATAAACCAGGCCCACTTTAATAATATCAAATATTAACAAAATGAATAAAAACAGTAAAATATCCTAACATACACCTAACACATTGGTCAAGGCTCTCGATCATCCTTCATGCATTTAATATCAAATATTAACATCAATTTAGTTAAACAATTTAATTAATTGATTAATCATATATCTAATAATTTTATCACTAACCACCACAATTATTAAAGAATTAATAAATTAAATAAACAAATTTATTTAATTTCCAATTAAATCAAAAATAATTGATTTCTTGTAAAAACTCATTTTTACCATAAATAATTAAAATCATATTCTAATTATTTATTTTACCAAAAAATTATTAATTTTCAAAAATTAAATTTTCAAAAATAAAAATTGAACCAATTTTCAAAAATTTCAATTTTACCCAAAAATTTGAAAAATCAGAAAATTGCACCCTAGGCCCAAACAATTCAAGCCCATTATCCAAAACGGTTCCCGAGACACTCCCGGGCAGCCGCCCGTGCTGCCCGCCCCGCTGCCCGAACGTTGTGCGGACGTTCCGCACGCCGCGCGCTGTGCGGACACTCCGCACAGCGTGCGCACAATCTGCGCGTCTCTGCGGGCAGGCCGCGCGCACGCTGCGCGCACCCGTGCGCGACCCTACGCGCACGGGCTGCCCGGAACAGCTGGCGAAATTTTAGCCGAATTCCTTCTCTAAGACCCCTTTAATTTGCGATTTTCCGCTTCTGTTAAGCTTCCGTTTCCTCAAGAAATCCACTTAGGAAGTTCTAAATTCGATTCCGGTTCCATTTTATCGTATCCCAGGCATAATAATAGCTTTACATTCGCTATTTTCTTTTTCTTATTTTTTTTTCTATTTTCTGGGAACATTTAGCGATTTTTGTTGTCGTGAGTCGGTTCTGTGCGGAAGGGTATGACGCATATTACTCCATAGACGGTTAACTCATTAAAATAAATTATTTTGACTGTTTTATCCATACTTTACGTAAACAGTCACGGCACGAGGACTTCGAAGGGAGGTCACCCATCCTAGCTCTGCCATCGCGCCAGAACGCTTAACTTCATGGTTCTGATTGGGCGAGAGCAGTGCCGCGTGTTGTCCATCGCCGCCCGCTCCACACGTACTCGAGGGATATAAGAATAAACATCCCACTCAATGTCGGGTGCGATCATACCTGCACTTATGCACCGGATCCCATCAGAACTCCGAAGTTAAGCGTGCTTGGGCGAGAGCAGTACTAGGATGGGTGACCCCCTTTCAAGTCCAAGTGTTGCACCCCTTTTTGTGTTTTTCTATTTTTGATTACTTGTTGACAGACGATTTTCGGCTCAAATCATCTGAATCTCGATCGGGACCAGATAAGACATGTGAAATAAACGTAGCTCGGGCACTGCCGGATTTGGACAAAATTGTAGGCTAATTTGATTGTAAACGGGCAAACGAACGAGACTCAGTACTCCGCAATGAGCTGGCGAGATTTTAGCCGAATTATTTCTTTAAGACCCTCTAATTTACGATATTCCGCTTCTGTTAAGCTTCTGTTTCCTCGAGAAATCCATTTAGGAAGTCCGAAATTCGATTCTGGTTCCATTTTATCGTATCCCAGGCATAATAATAGCTTTACATTCGCTATTTTCTTTTTCTTATATTTTTTTTCTGGGAATATTTAGCGATTTTTGTTGTCGTGAGCCGGTTCTGTGCGGAAGGGTATGACGCAGATTACTCCGGAGACGGTTAACTCATTAAAAACAATTATTTCGACTGTATTAGCTATAATTTATGTAAACGGTCGCGACACAAGGACTTCCAAGGGAGGTCACCCATCCTAGCTCTGTCATCGCGCCAGAACGCTTAACTTCATGGTTCTGATTGGGCGAGAGCAGTGTCGCTTGTTGTCTATCGCCGCCCGCTCCACACGTACTCAAGGGATATAAGAATAAACATCCCACTCAATGTCGGGTGTGATCATACCTGCACTTATGCACCGGATCCCATCAGAACTCCGAAGTTAAGCGTGCTTGGGCGAGAGCAGTACTAGGATGGGTGACCCCCTTGGAAGTCCAAGTGTTGCACCCCTTTTCACGGCACGAGGACTTCGAAGGGAGGTCACCCATCCTAGCTCTGCCATCGCGCCAGAACGCTTAACTTCATGGTTCTGATTGGGCGAGAGCAGTGCCGCGTGTTGTCCATCGCCGCCCGCTCCACACGTACTCGAGGGATATAAGAATAAACATCCCACTCAATGTCGGGTGCGATCATACCTGCACTTATGCACCGGATCCCATCAGAACTCCGAAGTTAAGCGTGCTTGGGCGAGAGCAGTACTAGGATGGGTGACCCCCTTTGAAGTCCAAGTGTTGCACCCCTTTTTGTGTTTTTCTATTTTTGATTACTTGTTGACAGACGATTTTCGGCTCAAATCATCTGAATCTCGATCGTGACCAGATAAGACATGTGAAATCAACGTAGCTCGGGCACTGCCTGATTTGGACAAAATTGTAGGCTAATTTGATTTTAAACGGGCAAACGAACGAGACTCACTACTCCGCAATGAGTTGGCGAGATTTTAGCCGAATTCTTTTCTCTAAGACCCTCTAATTTGCGATTTTCTACTTCTGTTAAGCTTCTGTTTCCTCGAGAAATCCTTTTAGGAAGTTCGAAATTCGATTCTGGTTCCATTTTATCGTATCCCAGGCATAATAATAGCTTTACATTCGCTATTTTCTTCTTCTTATTTTCTTTTCTATTTTCTGGGAACATTTAGCGATTTTTGTTGTCATGAGCCGGTTATGTGCTGAAAGGTATGACGCAGATTACTCCGGAGATGGTTAACTCATTAAAAACAATTATTTCGATTGTTTTACCCATAATTTACGTAAAGGGTCGCGATACGAGGACTTCCCAGGGAGGTCACCCATCCTAGCTCCGCCATCGCGCCAGAACGCTTAACTTCATGGTTTTGATTGGGCGAGAGCAGTGCCGCGTGTTGTCCATCGCCGCCCGCTCCACACGTACTCGAGGGATATAAGAATAAACATCCCACTCAATGTAAGGTTCGATCATACAAGTATTAATGCACCGGATCCTATCAGAACTCCTAAGTTAAGCGGGCTTGGATGAGAGCAGTACTAGGATGGGTGACCCTCTGGGAAGTCCTTGTGTTGCACCCATTTCGTGTTTTTCTATTTTTGATTACTTGTTGACAGACGTTTTTCGGCTCCAATCATCTGAATCTTGATCGGGACCAGATAAGAAATGTGAAATCAACGTAGCTCGGACACTGCCGGATTTGGACAAAATTGTAGCCTAATTTGATTGTAAACGGTCAAATGAACGAGACTCATTCCTCCGCAATGAGCTGGCAAGATTTTAGCCGAATTCCTTCTCTAAGACCCTCTAATTTGCGATTTTCCGCTTCTGTTAAGCTACCGTTTCCTTAAGAAATCCGCTTAGGAAGTTCTAAATTCGATTCCGGTTCCATTTTATCATATCCCAGGCATAATAATAGCTTTATATTCGCTATTTTCTTTTTCTTATTTTTTTTTCTAATTTCTGGGAACATTTAGCGATTTTTGTTGTCGTGAGCCGGTTCTGTGCGGAAGGGTATGACGCATATTACTCCGGAGACTGTTAACTCATTAAAAACAATTATTTTGACTGTTTTATCCATAATTTACGTAAACGGTCGCGACACGAGAACTTCCAAGGGAGGTCACCCATCCTAGCTCTGCCATCGCGCCAGAACGCTGAACTTCATGGTTCTGATTGGGCGAGAGCAGTGCCGCGTGTTGTCAATCGCCGCCCGCGCCACACGTACTCGAGGGATATAAGAATAAACATCCCACTCAATGTCGGGTGCGATCATACCAGCACTAATACACCAAATCACATCAGAACTCCGAATTTAAGCGTGCTTGGGCGAGAGCAGTACTAGGATGGGTGACCCCCTTGGAAGTCCTCGTGTTGAACCCCTTTTCGTGTTTTTATGTTTTTGATTACTTGTTGACATACTATTTTTGGCTCAAATCATCTGAATCTCGTTCGGGAGCAGATAAGACATGTGAAAACAACGTAGCTCTGACACTGCCGAATTTGGACAAAATTGTAGGCTAATTTGATTGTAAACGGGCAAACGGACGAGACTCATTACTACGCAATGAACTGACGAGATTTTAGCCGAATTCCTTCTCTAAGACCCTCTAATTTGCGATTTACAGCTTCTGTTAAGCTTTCGTTTCCTCGAGAAATCCGCTTAGGAAGTTCGAAATTCGATTTCGGTTCCATTTTATCGTATCCCAGGCATAATAATAGCTTTACATTCGCTATTTTCTTCTTCTTATTTTGTTTCTATTTTCTGTGAACATTTAGCAATTTTTGTTGTCGTGAGCCGGTTCGGTGCAGAAGGGTATGACGCAGATGACTCCAGAGACGGTTAACTCATTAAAAACAATTATTTCGACTGTTTTAGCTATAATTATGTAAACGGTCGCGACACAAGGACTTCCAAGGGACGTCACCCATCCTAGCTCTGTCATCGCGTCAGAACGCTTAAATTCATGGTTCTGATTGGGCGAGAGCAGTGCCGCGTGTTGACCATCGCCGCCCGCTCCACACGTACTCGAGGGATATAAGAATAAACATCCCACTCAATGTCAGGTGCAATCATACTAGCACTAATGCACCGGATCCCATCAGAACTCCGAAGTTAAGCGTGTTTGGGCGAGACCAGTACTAGGATGGGCGACCCCCTGGGAAGTTCTCGTGTTGCACCTTCTTTCGTGTTTTTCTACTTTCGATTACTTTTTGACAGACGATTTTCGGCTCAAATCATATGAATCTCGATCGGGACCAGATAAGACATGTGAAATCAACGTAGCTCAGGCATTGCCGGAGTTGGACAAAATTGTAGGCTAATTTGATTGCAAACGGGCAAACGAACGGGACTCATTACTCTGCAATGAGATTGCAAGATTTTAGCCGAATTCTTTTTCTAAGACCCTCTATTTTGCGATTTTCCGCCTCTGTTAAAGCTTCTTTTTCCTCGACAAATCTGCATAGGAAGTCCTAAATTCGATTCCGGTTCCATTTTATCGTATCCCAGACATAATAATAGCTTTACATTCGCTATTTTCTTATTCTTATTTTTTTTCTATTTTTTGGAAACATTTAGCGATTTTGTTGTCGTGAGCCGGTTCTGTGCGGAGGAGTATGACGCAGATTACTCCGAAAACGGTTAACTTATTAAAAACAATTATTTCAACTGTTTTAGCTATAATTTTCGTAAACGGTCGCGACACAAGGACTTCCCGGGGAGGTCACCCATCCTAGCTCTGCCATCGCGCCAGAACGCTTAACTTCATGGTTCTGATTGGGCGAGAGGTGTGCCGCGTGTTGTCCATTGCCGCCCGCTCCACACGTACTCGAGGGATATAAGAATAAACATCTCACCCAATTTCGGGTGCGATCATACCAGCTCTAATGCACCGGATCCCATCAGAACTTAGAAGTTAAGCGTGCTTGGGCGAGAGCAATACTAGGATGGTTGACCCCGTGGGAAGTCCTCGTGTTGCACCCTTTTTCGTGTTTTTCTATTTTTGATTACTAGTTGACACACGATTTTCGGCTCAAATCATCTGAATCTCGATCGTGACCAGATAAGACATGTGAAATCAACGTAGCTCGGACACTGCCGGATTTGGACAAAATTGTAGCCTAATTTGATTGTAAACGGTTAAACGAACGAGACTCATTACTCCGCAATGAGCTGGCAAGATTTTAGCCGAATTCCTTCTCTAAGACCCTCTAATTTGCGATTTTCCGCTTCTGTTAAGCTTCCGTTTCTCGAGAAATACTCTTAGGAAGTTCCAAATTAGATTACGGTTCCATTTTATCGTATCCCAGGAATAATAATAGCTTTACATTCGCTATTTTCTTCTTCTTATTTTTTTTTCTATTTTCTGGCAACATTTAGCGATTTTTGTTGTCGTGAGCCGGTTCTGCGTGGAAGGGTATGACGCAGATTACTCCGGAGACGGTTAACTAATTAAAAACAATTATTTCGACTGTTTTAGCCATAATTTACGTAAACGGTCGCGACACGAGGACTTCCCGGGGAGGTCACCCATCCTAGCTCTGCTATCGCGCTAGAACGCTTAACTTCATGGTCCAGATTGGGCTAGAGCAGTGCCGCGTTTTGTCCATCGCCGCCCGCTCCACACGTACTCGAGGGATATAAGAATAAACATCCCACTCAATGTCGGGTGCGATCATACCAGCAATAATGCACCGGATCCCATCAGAACTCCGAAGTTAAGCGTGCTTGGGCGAGAGCAGTACTAGGATGGGTGAACCCCTAGAAAGTCCTCGTGTTGCACCCATTTTCGTGTTTTTCTATTTTTGATTACTTGTTGACAGACGATTTTCGGTTCAAATCATCTGAATCTCGATCGGGACCAGATAAAACATGTGAAATCAACGTAGCTCGGGCACTGCCGGATTTGGACAAAATTGTAGCCTAATTTTTTGTAAACGGGCAAACGAACGAGACTCATTACTCCGCAATGAACTGACGAGATTTTAGCCGAATTCCTTCTCTAAGACCCTCTAATTTGCGATTTTCCGCTTCTGTTAAGCTTCCGTTTCATCGAGAAATCCGCTTAGGAAGTCCGAAATTCGATTTCGGTTCCATTTTATCGTATCCCAGGCATTATAGTAGCTTTACATTCGCTATTTTCTTCTTCTTATTTTTTTTCTATTTTCTGGGAACATTTAGCGATTTTTGTTGTAGTGAGACGGTTCTGTGCGGGAGGGTATGACGCAGATTACTCCGGAGACGGTTAACTCATTAAAAACTATTATTTCGACAGTTTAAGCCACAATTTACGTAAACGGTCGCGACATGAGGACTTCCCAGGGAGGTCAACCATCCTAGCACTGCCATCGCACCAGAACGCTTAACTTCATGGTTCTGATTGGGTGAGAGCAGCGCCGCGTGTTGTCCATCGCCGCCCGCTCCACACGTACACGAGGGATATAAGAATATACATCCCACTCAATGACGTGTGCGATCAAACCTGCACTAATGCACCGGATCCCATCAGAACTCCGAAGTTAAGCGTGTTTGGGCGAGTGCAGTACTAGTATGGGTGACTCCCTGGGAAGTCCTCATGTTGCGCCGATTTTCGTTTTTTTTATTTTAGATTACTTGTTGACAGACGATTTTCGGCTCAAATCATCTGAATCTTGATCGGGACCTGATAAGACATGTGAAATCAACGTAGCTCGGGCACTGCCGGATTTGGAAAAAATTGTAGCCCAATTTGATTGTAAACGGGCAAACGAACGAGACTCATTACTCTGCAAAGAGCTGACGAGATTTTAGCCGAATTCCATCTCTAAGACCCTCTAATTTGCGATTCCGCTTATGTAAAGCTTCCGTTTCCACGAGAAATCCGCTTAGGAAGTTCAAAATTCGATTCCGGTTCCATTTTATCATATCCCAGGCATAATAATAGCCTATACATTCGCTATTTTCTTCTTCTTATTTTTTTTCTATTTTCTGAGAACATTTAGCGATTTTTGTTGTCGTGAGCCGGTTCTGTGCAGAAGGGTATGATGCAGATTACTTCGTAGACGGTTAACTCATTAAAAACAATTATTTCGACTGTTTTACCCATAATTTACCTAAACGGTCGCGACACGAGGACTTCCCGGGGAAGTCACCCATCCTAGCTCTGCCATCGCGCCAGAACGCTTAATTTCATGGTTCTGATTTGGCGAAATCAGTGCTGCGTGTTGTCCATCGCCACCCGCACCACACTTACTCTAGGGATATAAGAATAAACATCCCACTTAATGTCGGATGCGATCATACCATCACTAATGCACCGGATCCCATCAGAACTCTGAAGTGAAGCGTGCTTGGACGAGAGCAGTACTAGGATTGGTGACCCCCTGGGAAATCCTCGTGTTGCTCTCATTTTCGTGTTTTTCTATTTTTGTTTACTTGTTGACAGACGATTTTCAGCTCAAATCATCTGAATCTCGATCGGTACGAGATAAGACATGTGAAATCAACGTAGCTCGGGCACTGCCGGATTTGGACAAAATTGTAGGCTAATTTGATTGTTAACGGGAAAACGAACGAGACTCATTACTCCGCAATGAGCAGGCGAGATTTTAGCAGAATTCATTCTCTAAGACCCTCTAATTTGCGATTTTCCGCTTCTGTTATGCTTCCGTTTCCTCGAGAAATCCGCTTAGGAAGTTCTAAATTCGATTCATGTTCCATTTTATCGTATCTCAGGCATAATAATAGCTTTACATTCGCTATTTTCTTCTTCTTATTTTTTTTTCTATTTTATGGAAACATTTAGCAATTTTTGTTGTCATGAGCCGGTTCTGTGCGGAACGGTATGACGCAGATTACTTCGGAGACGTTTAACTCATTAAAACAATTATTTCGACTGCTTTAGCCATAATTTCCGTAAACGGTCGCGACACGAGGACTTCTCAGGGAGGTCACCCATCCTAGCCCGCTCCATCGCGCCAGAACGCTTAACTTCGTGGTTTTGATTGGGCGAGAGCAGTGCCCGTGTTGACCATCGCCGACTGCTCCACACGTACTCGAGGGATATAAGAATAAACATCCCCTTCAATGTCGGGTGCGATCATACCAGCACTAATGCTCCGGATCCCATTAGAACTCCGAAGTTAAGCGTGCTTGGGCGAGAGCACTACTAGCATGTGTGACCCCATGGGAAGTCCTCGTGTTGCACCCCTTTTCGTGTTTTTCTATTTTTGATTGATTACTTGTTGACAGACGATTTTCGGCTCAAATCAACTGAATCTCGATCGAGACCAGATAAGACATGTGAAATCAACGTAGCTCGGGCAATGCCGGATTTGGACAAAATTTTAGCCTAATTTGATTGTAAACGGGCAAACGAACGAGACTCATTACTCCGCAACGAGGTGGCGAGATTTTAGCCGAATTCCTTCTCTAAGACCCTCTAATTTGCGATTTTCCGCTTCTTTTAAGCTTTCATTTCCTCGAGAAATCCACTTAGGAAGTTCGAAATTCGATTCCGGTTCCATTTTATCGTATCCCAAGCATAATAATAGCTTTACATTCGCTATTTTCTTCTTCATATTTTTTTTTCTATTTTCTGGGAACGTTTAGCGATTTTTTTTGTCGTGAGCCGGTTCTGTACGGAAGGGTATGACGGAGATTACTCCGGAGACAGTTAGTTCATTAAAAACAATTATTTCGACTGTTTTAGCACAGTTTACGTAAACGGTCACGACACGAGGACTGCCCAGGGTGGTCAACCATCCTAGCTCTGCCATCGAGCTAGAACGCTTAACTTAATGGTTCTGATTGGGCGAGAGCAGTGCCGCGTGTTGTCCATCGCCGCCCGCTCCACACGTACTCGAGGGATATAAGAATAAACATCCAACTCAATGTCGGGTGCGATCATACCAGCACTAATGCACCGGATCCCATCAGAACTCCGAAGTTAAGCGTGCTTGGGCGAGAGCAGTACTAGGTTGGGTGACCCCCTTGGAAGTCCTCGTGTGTCACCCCTTTTCGTGTTTTTATATTTTTTATTACTTGTTGACAGACGATTTTCTGCTCAAATCATCTTAATCTCGATCGAGACCAGATAAGACATGTGAAATCAACGTAGCTCGGGCACTGCCGGATTTGGGCAAAATTGTAGGCTAATTTGATTGTAAACGGGCAAACGAACGAGACTCATTGCTCCGCAATGAGCTGGCGAGATTTTAGCCGAATTCCTTCTCTAAGACCCTCTAATTTGCAATTTTCCGCTTCTGTTAATAGCTTTACGTACTCTATTTTCTTTTTATTTTTTGTTTCTATTTTCTGGTAACATTTATCGATTTTTGTTGTCGTGAGTTAGTTCTGTGCTGAAGGGTATGACGCAGATTACTCCGGAGATGGTTAATTCATTAAAAACAATTATTTCGACTGTTTTATCCATAATTTACATAAATGGTCGCGACACGAGGACTTCCCAGGGAGGTCACTCATCCTAGCTCTGCCATCGCACCAGACGCTTAACTTCATGGTTCTGATTGGGCGAGAGCAGTGCCGCGTGTTGTCCATCGCCTCCCGCTCCACAAGTACTCGAGGGATATAAAAATAAACATCCCAATCAATGTCGGGTGCGATCATACCAGCACTAATGCACCGGATCCCATCAGAACCCCGAAGTTAAGCGTGCTCAGGCGAGAGCAATACTAGGATGGTTGACCCCCTGGGAAGTCCTTGTGTTGCACCCCTTTCCGTGTTTTTCTATTTTTGATTACTTGTTGACAGTCGATTTTCGGCTCAAATCATCTGAATCTCGATCGAGACCAGATAAGACATGTGAAATAAACGTAGCTCGGTCACTGCCGGATTTGGACAAAATTGTAGGCTAATTTAATTGTAAACGGGCAAATGAACGAGGCTCATTACTCCGCAATGAGCTGGCGAGATTTTAGCCGAATTCCTTTTCCAAGACCCTATAATTTTCGATTTTCCGCTTCTGTTAAACTTCCGTTTCCTCGAGAAATCCGCTTAGGAATTTCGAAACTCGATTCCTGTTCCATTTTATCGTATCTCGGGCATAATAATAGCTTTATATTCGCTATTTTCTTCTTTTTATTTTTTTTCTATTTTCTGGGAACATTTAGCGATTTTTGTTGTCGTGAGCCGGTTCTGTGCGGAAGGGTATGACGCAGATTACTCCGGAGAAGGTTAACTCATTAAAAACAATTATTTCGATCTTAACTTCATGGTTCTGATTGGGCGAGAGCAGTGACGCGTGTTGTCCATCGCCGCCTGCTCCACACGTACTCGAGGGATATAAGAATAAAAATCCCACTCAATGTCGGGGGCGATCATAACGGCACTAATGCACCGGATCCCATCAGAACTACGGAGTTAAGCGTGCTTGTGCGAGAGCAGCACTAGGATGGGTGACCCCCTGGGAAATCTTCGTGTTGCACCCCTTTTCGTGTTTTTCTATTTTTGATTACTTGTTGACAGATGATTTTCGGCTCAAATCATCTGAATCTCGATCAGGACCAGATAAGACATGTGAAATCAACTTAGCTCGGGCACTGCCGAATTTGGACAAAATTGTAGCCTAATTTGATTGTAAACGGGAAAACGAACGAGACTCATTTCTCCGCAATGAGCTGGCGAGATTTTAGCCGAATTCATTCACTAAGACCCTCTAATTTGCGATTTTTCGCTTCTGTTAAGCTTCTGTTTCCTCGAGAAATCCGCTTAGGAAGTTCGAAATTCGATTCCGGTTCCATTTTATCGTATCTCATGCATAATAATAGCTTTATCTTCGCTATTTTCTTCTTCTTATTTTTTTTCTATTTTCTAGGAACATTTAGCGATTTTTGTTGTCGTGAGCCGGTTATGTGTAGAAGGGTATGACGCAGATTACTCTGGAGACGGTTAAATCATTAAAAACAATTATTTCGAGCTTAACTTCATGGTTCTGATTGGGCGAGAGCAGTGCCGCGTGTTGTCCATCGCCGCCCGCTCCACACGTACTCGAGATATATAAGAATAAAAATCCCAGTCAATGTCGGGTGCGATCATACCAGAACTAATGCACCGGATCCCATCAGAACTCCGAAGTTAAGCGTGCTTGGGCGAGAGCAGTACTAGGATGAGTGACTCCCTGGGAAGTCCTCGTGTTGAACACCTTTTCGTGTTTTTCTATTTTTGATTACTTGTTGACAGACGATTTTCGTCTCAAATCATCTGAATCTCGATCGAGACCAGATATGACATGTGAAATCAACATAGCTCGGGCACTGACTCATTACTCCGCAATAAGCGGGGCGAGATTTTAGCCGAATTCCTTCTCTAAGACCCTCTAGTTTGCGATTTTCCCCTTGTTTTAAGCTTCCGTTTCCTCGAGAAATCCGCTTAGGAAGTTCGAAATTCGATTCATGTTCCATTTTATCGTATCACAAGCATAAAAATAGCTTTACATTCGCTATTTTCTTTTTCTTATTTTTTTTCTATTTTCTGGGAACATTTAGCGATTTTTGTTGTCGTGAGCCGGTTATGTGCGGAAGGGTACGACGCAGATTATTCTGGAGACGGTTAACTCATTAAAAACAATTATTTCGACTATTTTAGCCATAGTTTACGTAAACGATCGCGACACGAGGACTTCCCAGGGAGGTCACCCATTCCAGCTCTGCCATCACGCCAGAACGCTTAACTTCATGGTTCTGATTGGGCGAGATATAAGAATAAAAATCGCACTCAATGTAACTGCCGGATTTTGACAAAATTGTAGCCTAATTTGATTGTAAACGGGCAAACGAACGAGACTCATTACTCCGCATTGAGCTTGCGAGATTTTAGCCGAATTCATTCTCTAAGACCCTCTAATTTGCGATTTTCCGCTTCTGTTAAGCTTCTGTTTACTCGAGAAATCCGCTTAGGTAGTTCGAAATTCGATTCATGTTGCATTTTATCGTATCTCAGATATAAAAATAGCTTTACATTCGCTATTTTTTTCTTCTTATTTTTTTTCCTATTTTCTTGTACACATTTAGCGATTTTTGTTGTCGTGAGCCGGTTCTGTGCGGAAGCGTATGACGCAGATTACTCCGGAGACGGTTAACTCATTAAAAACAATTATTTCGAGCTTAACTTCATGGTTCTGATTGGGCGAGAGCAGTGCCGCGAGTTGTCCATCGCCGCCTGCTCCACACGTACTCGAGAGATATAAGAATAAAAATCCCACCCAATTTCGGGTGCGATAATACCAGAACTAATGCACCGGATCCCATCAGAACACTGAAGTTAAGCGTGCTTGGGCGAGAGCTGTACTAGGATGAGTGACCCCCTGGGAAGTCCTCGTGTTGCATCCCTTTTCGTGTTTTTCTATTTTTGATTACTTGTTGACAGACGATTTTCGGCTCAAATCATCTGAATCTCGATCCAGACCAGATAAGACATGTGAAATCAACGTAGCTCGGGAAGTGCCGGATTTTGACAAAATTGTAGCCTAATTTGATTGTAAATGGGCAAACGAACGAGACTCATTACTCCGCAATGAGCTGGCGAGATTTTAGCCGAATTCCTTCTCTAATACCCTATAATTTGCGATTTTCCGCTTCTGTTAAGCTTCCGTTTCCTCGAGAAATCCGCTTAGGAAGTTCGAAATTCGATTCCTGTTCCATTTTATCGTATCTCAAGCATAATAATAGCTTTACATTCGCTATTTTCTTCTTCTTATTTTTTTTCTATTTTCTGGGAACATTTAGAAATTTTTGTTGTCGTGAGCCGGTTCTGTGCGGAAGAGTATGACGCAGATTACTCCGGAGACGGTTAACTCATTAAAAACAATTATTTCGACAGTTTTAGCCATAATTTACGTAAACGATCGCGACACGAGGACTTCCCAAGGAGGTCACCCATCCTAGCTTTGCCATCGCGCCAGAACGCTAACTTCATGGTTCTGATTGGGCGATAGCAGTGCCGCGTGTTGTCCATCGCCTCTCGCTCCACACGTACTCGAGGGATATAAGAATAAATATCGTTGTCAATGTTGGGTGCAATCATACCAGCACTAATGCACCGGATCCCATCAGAATTCCGAAGTTAAGCGTGCTTGGGCGAGAGTAGTACTAGGATGGGTGACTCCTTGGGAAGTCCTGGTATTGCACCCCTTTTCGTGTTTTTCTTTTTTTTATTACTTGTTGACAGACGATTTTCGACTCAAATCATCTGAATCTCGATCGGGACAAGATAAGACATGTGATATCAACGTAGCTCGGGCACTGCCGGATTTGGACAAAATTGTAGGTTAATTTGATTGTAAACGGGCAAACGAACGAGACTCATTACTCCGCAACGAGGTGACGAGATTTTAGCCGAATTCCTTCTCTAAGACCCTCTAATTCACAATTTTTCGCTTCCCTTAAGCTTGCGTTTCCGCGAGAAATCCGCTTAGGAAGTTCGAAATTCGATTCCGGTTCCATTTTATCGTATCCCTGGCATAATAATAGCTTTACATTCGCTATTTTCTTCTTCTTATTTTTTTTTCTATTTTCTTGGAACATTTAGCGATTTTTGTTGTCGTGAGCCGGTTGTGTGCGGAAGGGTATTACGCAGATTACTCCGGAGACGGTTAACTCATTAAAAACAATTATTTCGACTGTTTTAGCCATAATTTACGTAAATGGTCGCGACACGAGGTTTTCCCAGGGAGGTCAACCATCCTAGCTCTGCCATCGCGCCAGAACGCTTAACTTCATGGTTCTGATTGGGCGAGAGAAGTGCCGCGTGTTGTCAATCGCAGCCCGCTCCATACGTACTCGAGGGATATAAGAATAAACATCCCAGTCAATGTCTGGTGCGATCATACCAGCACTAATGCACCGGATCCCATCAGAACTCTGAAGTTAAGCGTGCCTAGGCGAGAGAAGTACTAGGATGGATGACCCCCTGGGAAGTCCTCGTGTTACACCCCTTTTCATTTTTTCTAATTTTGATTACTTGTTGACAGACGATTTTAGGCTCAAATCATCTGAATCTCGAACGGGACCAGATAAGACATGTGAAATCAAAGCAGGTCGGGCATTGCCGGATTTGAACAAAATTGTAGGCTAATTTGATTGTAAACGGGCAAACGAACGAGACTCGTTACTCCGCAATGAGCTAGCGAGAGTTTAGCCGAATTCTTTCTTTAAGACCCTCTAATTTGCAATTTTCCGCTTCTGTTAAGCTTCCGTTTCCTCGAGAAATCCGCTTAGGAAGTTCGAAATTCGATTCCTGTTCCATTTTATCGTATCTCAGGCATAATAATAGGTTTACATTCGCTATTTTCTTCTTCTTATTTTTTTTTCTATTTTCTGGGAACATTTAGCGATTTTTATTGTCGTGAGCCGGTTCTGTGCAGAAGGGTATGACGCAGATTACTCCGGAGACGGTTAACTCATTAAAAACAATTATTTCGAATGTTTTAGCCATAATTTACGTAAACGGTCGCGACACGAGGAATTTCCAGGGAGGTCACCCATCCTAGCTCTGCCATCGCGCCAGAACGCTTATTTTCATGGTTCTGATTGGGCAATAATAGTGCCGTGTGTTGTCCATCGCCGCCCGCTCCACACGTACTCGAGGGATATAAGAATAGACATCCCACACAATGTCGGGTGCGATCATACAAGCACTAATGCACCAGATCCCATCAGAACTCCAAAGTTAAGCATGCTTGGGCGAGAGCAGTACTAGAACGGGTGACCCCCTGGGAAGTCCTCGTGTTGCACCCCTCTTCGTGTTTTTCTATTTTTGATTACTTATTGACAGACGATTTTTGGCTCAAATCTTCTGAATCTCGATCGAAACCATATAAGACATGCGAAATCAACGTATATCGGACACTGCTGGATTTGGACAAAATTGTAGGCTAATTTGATTGTAAACGGGCAAACGAACGAGACTCAATACTCCGCAACGAGGTGGCGAGTTTTAGCCGAATTCCTTCTCTAAGACCCTCTAATTTGCGATTTTCCGCTTCTGTTAAGCTTCTGTTTCCTTGAGAAATCCGCTTAGTGAGTTCATAATTCGATTCCGGTTCCATTTTATCGTATCCCACTCAATGTCGGGTGCGATCATACCAGCACTAATGCACTGGATCTCAGCAGAACTCCGAAGTTAGGCGTGCTTGGGCGAGAGCAGTACTAGGATGGGTGACCCCCTAGGAAGTCCTCTTGTTGCACCTTGCACCTATTTTTCGTGTTTTCTATTTTTGATTACTTGTTGACAGACGATTTTTCATTTCAAATCATCTGAATCTCGATCGGGACCAGATAAGACATGGGAAATAAACGTAGCTCGGGCACTGCCGGAATTGGACAAAATTGTAGGCTAATTTTATTGTAAACGGGCAAAAGAACGAGACTCATTACTCCGCAACGAGGTGGCGAGATTTTAGCCTAATTCCATCTCTAAGTCCCTCTAATTTGAGATTTTCCGCTTCTGTTAAGTTTCCGTTTTCTCGAGAAATCCGCTTAGAAAGTTCAAAATTCGATTCTGGTTTCATTTTATCGTATCTCATGCATAATAATAGCTTTACATTCGCTATTTTCCTATTCTTATTTTTTTCTATTTTTTAGTAACATTTAGCAATTTTTGTTGTCGTGAGCCGGTTCTGTGTAGTAGGGTATGACGCAGATTACTCCGGAGACGGTTAACTCATTAAAAACAATTATTTCGACTGTTTTAGCCCTAATTTACGTAAACGGTCCAGACACGAGGACTTCCAAGGGAGGTCACCCATCTTAGCTCTGCCGTCGCGCCAGAACGCTTAACTTCATAGTTATGATTGGGCGAGAGCAGTGCCGCGTGTTGTCCATCGCCGCCCGCTCCACACGTACTCGAGGGATATAAGAATAAACATCCCACTCAATGTCAGGTGCGATCATACCAGCACTAATGCACCAGATCCCATCAGAACTCTGAAGTTAAGCGTGCTTGGGCGAGAGCAGTACTAGGATGGGTGACTCCCTGTGAAGCCCTATTGTTGCACCCCTTTTCGTGTTTTTCTATTTTTGATTACTTGTGGACAGACGATTTGGGCTCAAATCATCTGAATCTCGATCGGGACCAGATAAGACTTCTGAAATCAGCGTAGCTCGGGCTATGCCGGATTTTGACAAAATTGTAGGCTAATTTGATTGTAAACGGGCAAACGAACGAGACTCATTGCTCCGCAATGAGCTGGTGAGATTTTAGTTGAATTTTTTCTCTAGGACCCTCTAATTTGCGATTTTCCGCTTCTTTTAAGCTTCTGTTTCCTTGAGAAATCAGCTTAGGAAGTTCGAAATTCGATTACTGTTCCATTTTATCGTATCCCAATCATAATAATATCTTTAAATTCGCTATTTTCTTCTTCCTATTTTTTTTTTCTATTTTCTGGGAACATTTAGCGATTTTTGTTGTCGTGAGCCGGTTCTGTGCGGAAGGGTATGACGCATATTACTCCGGAGACGGTTAACTCATTAAAAACAATTATTTCGACTGTTTTAGCGATAATTTACGTAAACGGTCGCGACACGAGGTCTTCCCAGGGAGGTCACCCATCCTAGCTCTTCCGTCGCGCCAGAACGCTTAACTTCATCGTTCTAATTGGGCGAGAGCAGTGCCACGTGTTTTCCATCGCCGCCCGCTCCACACGTACTCGAGAGATATAAGAATAAACATCCCACTCAATGTCGGATGCGATCATACTAGCACTAATGCACTGGATCCCATCAGAACTCCGAAGTTAAGCGTGCTTGGGCGATAGCAGTACTAGGATGGGTGACCCGACCCCCTAGGAAGTCCTCGTGTTGCACCCCTTTTCGTGTTTTTTTATTTTTGATTACTTGTTGACAGACGATTTTCGGCTCAAATCATCAGAATCTCGGTCGGGACCAGATAAGACATGTGAAATCAACGTAGCTTGGGCACTGCCGGATTTTGACAAAATTGTAGCCTAATTTGATTGTAGACGGGCAAACGAACGAGACTCATTCCTTCGCAATGAGCTGGCGAGATTTTAGCCGAATTCCTTCTCTAAGACCCTCTAATTTGCGATTTTCCGCTTCTGTTAAGCTTCCGTTTCCTCGAGAAATCCGCTTAGGAAGTTCGAAATTAAATTCCGGTTCCATTTTATCTTATCTCAAGCATAATAATAGCTTTACATTCGTTATTTTCTTATTCTTAATTTTTTTCTATTTTCTGGGAACATTTAGCGATTTTTGTTGTCGTGAGCCGGTTCTGTGCGGAAGGGTATGACGCAGATTACTCCGGAGACGGTTAACTCATTAAAAACAATTATTTCGACTGTTTTAGCCATAATTTACATAAACAATCGCGACACGAGGACTGCCCACGAGGACGCCAGAACGCTTAACTTCATGGTTCTGATTGGGCGAGAGAAGTGCCGCGTGTTGTCCATCGCCGCCCGCTCCACACGTACTCGAGGGATATAAGAATACACATCCCACTCAATGTCGGGTGCGATCATACCAGCACTAATGCACTAAGCGATCATACGAGCCTCATTACTCCGCAACGAGCTGGCGAGATTTTAGCCGAATTCATTCTATAAGACCCTCTAATTTGCGATTTTCCGATTCTGTTAATCTTCCGTTTCCTTGAGAAATCTTCTAAGCAAGTTTGAAATTCGATTTCGGTTCCATTTTATAGTATACCAAGCATAATAATAGCTTTACATTCGCTATTTTCTTTTTCTTATTTTTTTCTATTTTCTGGGAACATTTAGCGATTTTTATTGTCGTGAGCCGGTTCTGTGCAGAAGGATATGACGAAGATTACTCCGGAGATGGTTAACTCATTAAAAACAATTATTTCGAATGTTTTAGCCATAATTTACGTAAACGGTCGCGACACGAGGACTGCCCAGGGAGGTCACCAATCCTAGCTCTGCCATCGCGCCAGAAGGCTTAACTTCATGGTTTTTATTGGGCGAGAGCAGTACCGCGTGTTGTCCATCGCCGCCTGCTCCACACGTACTCGAGGGATATAAGAATAAAAATCCCACTCAATGTCGGGTGCGATCATACCAGCACTAATGCACCAGATCCCATCAGAACTCCGAAGTTAAGCATGCTTGGGCGAGAGCAGTACTATTTTTGGTTTCTTGTTGACATACGATTTTTGGCTCAAATCATCTGAATCTCGATCAGGACCAGATAAGACATGTGAAATTAACGTAGCTCGGGCACTGCCAGATTTGAACAAAATTGTAGCCTAATTTGATTGTAAACGGGCGAACGAACGAGACTCATTACTCCGCGATGATTTGACAAGATTTCACCCGAATTTCTTCTCTAAGACACTCTAATTTGAGATTTTTCGCTTCTGTTAAGATTCCGTTTCCTCGAGAAATCCGCTAAGGAAGTTTGAAATTCGATTCTGGTTCCATTTTATCGTATCTCAGGCATAATAATGGCTTTACATTCGCTATTTTCTTATTCTTATTTTTTTTCTATTTTCTGGGAACATTTAGCGATTTTTGTTGTCGTGAGCCGGTACTGTGCGGAAGGGTATAACGCAGATTACTCTGAAGACGGTTAACTCATTAAAAACAATTATTTCGACTGTTTTATCTATAATTGACGTAAACGGTCGCGACACGAGGACTTCCCAGGGAGGTCACCCAACCTAGCTCTTCCATCGCGCTAGAACGCTTAACTTCATTGTTCTGATTGGGCGAGAGCAGTGCCGCGTGTTGTCCATCGCCGCCCGCTCCACACGTACTCGAGGGATATAAGAATAAAAATACCACTTAATGTCGGGTGCGATCATACCAGCACTAATGCACCGGATCCCATCAGAACTCCAAAGTTAAGCATGCTTGGGCGAGAGCAGTACTAGAATGGGTGACCCCCTTGGAAGTTCTCGTGTTGCACCCCTTTTCGTGTTTTTCTATTTTTGATTACTTGTTGACAGAAAATTTTCGGCTCAAATCATCTGAATCTCGATCGGGACCACATGGGAAATAAACGTAGCTCGGGCTCTGCCGGATTTGGAAAAAATTGTAGGATAATTTGATTGTAAACGGGCAAACGAACGAGACTCATTACTCCGCAATGAGCTGACGAGATTTTAGCCGAATTCCTTCTCTAAGACCCTCTAATTTGCGATTTTCCGCTTCTGTTAAACTTCTGTTTCCTCGAGAAATCCGCTTAGGAAGTCCGAAATTCGATTCCGGTTTCATTTTATCGTATCCCAGGCATAATAATAGCTTTACATTCGCTATTTTCTTCTTCTTAATTTTTTTTCTATTTTCTGGGAAGATTTAGCGATTTTTGTTGTCCTGAGCCGGTTCTATGCGGAAGGGTATGACGCAGATTACTCCGGAGACGATTAACTCAATAAAAACAAATATTTCGACTGTTTTAGCCATAATTTACGTAAACGATCGCGACACGAGGATTTACCAGGGAGTGTCACCCATCTTAGCTCTTCCATCGCGCCAGAACGCTTAACTCAATGGTTCTGATTGGGCGAGAGCAGTGGCGAGTGTTGTCCATCGCCGCCTGCTCCTACGTACTCGATGGATATAGGAATAAACATCACACTCAATGTCAAGTGCGATCATACCAGCACTAATGCACCGAATCCCATCAGAACTGCGAAGTTAAGCGTGCTTGGGCGAGAGCAGTACTAGGATGGGTGACCACGTGGGAAGTCCTCGTGTTGCACCCCTTTTCGTGTTTTTCTATTTTTGATTACTTGTTGACAGACGATTTTCGGCTCAAATCATCTGAATCTCGATCGGGACCAGATAAGACATGTGAAATCAACGTAGCTCGGGCACTGCCGGATTTTGACAAAATTGTAACCAAATTTGATTGTTCCGCAATGAGCTGGCGAGATTTTAGCCGAATTCCGTCTCTAAGACACTCTAATTTGAGATTTTCCGCTTCTGTTAAGCTTCCGTTTCCTCGAGAAATCCGCTTAGGAAGTTCGAAATTCGATTTCGGTTCCATTTTATCTTATCTCAGGCATAATAATAGCTTTACATTCGTTATTTTCTTATTCATAATTTTTTTCTATTTTCTGGGAACATTTAGCAATTTTTGTTGTCGTGAGCCGGTTCTGTGCGGAAGGGTATGACGCAGATTACTCCGGAGACGGTTAACTCATTAAAAACAATTATTTCGACTGTTTTATCCATAATTTACGTAAACGGTCGCGACACGAGGACTTTCGAGGGAGGTCACCCATCCTAGCTCTGCCATCGTGCCAGAACGCTTAACTTCATGGTTCTGATTGGCCGAGAGAAGTGCCACGTGTGGTCCATCGCCGTCCGCTCGACACGTACTCGAGGGATATAAGAATAACAATCCCACTAAATTTCGAGTGCAATTATACCAGCAATAATGCACCGGATCCCATCAGAACACCGAAGTTAAGCGTGCTTGGGCGAGAGCAGTACTAGGGTGGGTGACCCCCTTGGAAGTCCTCGTGTTGCACCCATTTTCGTGTTTTTCTATTTTTGATTACTTGTTGACAGATGATTTTGGGCTCAAATCATCTGAATCTCGATCGGGACCAGATAAGACATGTGAAATCAACGTAGATCGGGCACTGCCGGATTTGGACAAAATTGTAGGCTAATTTGATTGTAAACGGGCAAACGAACGAGACTCAACACTCCGCAACGAGGTGGCGAGATTTTAGCCTAATTCCTTCTCTAAGACCCTCTAATTTGAGATTTTCAGCTTCTGCTAGGCTTCCGTTTCCTCGAGAAATCCGCTTAGGAAGTTCGAAATTCGATTCCAGATCCATTTTATCGTATCTCATGCATAATAATAGCTTTACATTCGCTATTTTCTTCTTCTTATTTTTTTCTATTTTCTGGGAACATTTAGCAATTTTTGTTGTCGTGAGCCGGTTCTGTGCGGAAGTGTATGATACACATTAGTCTGGAGACGGTTAACTCATTAAAAACAAATATTTCGACTGTTTTAGCCATAATTTACGTAAACGATCACGACACGAAGATTTACCAGGGAGTGTCACCCATCCTAGCTCTTCCATCGCGCCAGAACGCTTAACTTCATGGTTCTTATTGGGCGAGAGCAGTGCCGAGTGTTGTCCATCGCCGCCCGCTCCTATGTACTCAAGGGATATAAGAATAAACTTCCCACTCAATGTCGGGTGCGATCATACCAGCACTAATGCTCCGGATCCCATCAGAACTCCGAAGTTAAGCGTGCTTGGGCGAGAGGAGTACTAGAATGGGTGACGCCTTGGAATTCCTCGTGTTACACTCCTTTTCGTGTTTTTCTATTTTTGATTATTTGTTTACAGACGATTTTCGGCTCAAATCATCTGAATCTCGATCGGGACCAGATAAGACATGGGAAATCAACGTAGCTCGGGCACTGCCGGATTTTGACAAAATTGTAGGCTAATTTGATTGTAAATGGGCAAACGAACGAGACTTATTACTCCGCAATGAGCTGACGAGATTTTAGCCGAATTCCTTCTCTAAGACCCTCTAATTTGCGATTTTCTGCTTCTGTTAAGCTTCTGTTTCCTCGAGAAATCCGCTTAGGAAGTTCGAAATTCGATTCCGGTTCCATTTTATCTTATCTCAGGCATAATAATAGCTTTACATTCGTTATTTTCTTTTTCTTAATTTTTTTCTATTTTCTGGGAACATTTAGCGATTTTTGTTGTCGTGAGCCGGTTCTGTTCGGTAGGGTATGACGCAGATTACTCCGGAGACGGTTAACTCATTAAAAACAATTATTTCGACTGTTTTATCCATAATTTACGTAAACAGTCGCGACACAAGGACTTCTGAGGGAGGTCACCCATCCTAGCTCTGCCATCATGCCAGAACGCTTAACTTCATGGTTCTGATTGGGCAAGAGAAGTGCCGGGTGTTGTCCATCGCCGTCCGCTCCACACGTACTCGAGGGATATAAGAATAAAAATCCAACTGAATGTCGAGTGCGATTATACCAGCACTAATGCACCGGATCCCATCAGAACCCCGAAGTTAAGCGTGCTTGGGCGACAGCAGTACTAGGATGGGTGACCCATAAAGAAGTCCTCGTGTTGCACCCCTTTTCGTGTTTTTCTATTTTTGATTACTTGTTGACAGACGATTTTCGGCTCAAATCATCTGAATCTCGATCGTGACAAAATGAGACATTCTTTTTTTTTTTCTATTTTCTGGGAACATTTAGCGATTTTTGTTGTTGTGAGCCGGTTCTGTGCGGAAGGGTATGACTCAGATTACTCCGGAGACGATTAACTAATAAAAAACAACTATTTCGACTGTTTTAGCCATAATTTAAGTAAACGATCGCGACACGAGGACTTCCCAGGGAGGTCACCCATCGTAGCTCTTCCATCGCGCCAGAACGCTTAACTTCAAGGTTCTGATTGAGCGAGAGCAGTGCCGCGTGTTGTCCATCGCCGCCCGCTCCACACGTACTCGAGGTATATAAGAATACAAATCCCTCTCAATGTCGGGTGCGATCATACCAGCACTAATGCACCGGATCCCATCAGAACTCCGAAGTTAAGCGTGCTTGGGCGAGAGCAGTACTATTATGGGTGAGCCGCTTCTGTACGGAAGGGTATGACACAAATTAGTCCGGAGACGTTTAACTCATTAAAAACAATTATTTCGACTGTTTTACCTATAATTTACGTAAGGAGTCGTGACACGAGGACTTCCCAGGGAGGTCACCCATCCTAGCTCTACCATCGCACCAGAACGCTTAACTTTATGGTTCTGATTGGACGAGAGCAGTGGCACGCGTGTTGTCCATCGCCGCCAGCTCCACACGTACTCGAGAGCAGTACTAGGATGGGTGACCCCCTTGGAAGTCCTGGGGTTGTACCCCTTTTCGTGTTTTTCTATTATTGATTACTTGTTGACAGACGATTTTCGGCTCAAATCATCTGAATCTCGGTCGGGACCAGATTAGACATGTGAAATCAACGTAGATCGGGCACTGCCGGATTTGGACAAAATTGTAGGCTAATTTGATTGTAAACGGGCAAACGAACGAGACTCATTACTCCGCAATGAGCTGGCGAGATTTTAGCCGAATTCCTTCTCTAAGACCCTCTAATTTGCGATTTTCCGCTTCTGTTAATTATCCGTTTCCTAATGAAATCCGCTTAGGAAGTTCGAAATTCGATTCATGTTCCATTTTATCATATCCCAGGCATAATATAAGCTTTACCTTCGCTATTTTCTTCTTCTTATTTTTTTTTGTATTTTTGGGAACATTTAGCAATTTTTGTTGTCGTGAGCCGGTTCAGTGCGGAAGGGTATAACGTAGATTACTCCGGAGACGGTTAACTCATTAAAAATAATTATTTCGACTATTTAGCCATAATTTACGTAAACGGTCGCGACACGAGGACTGCCCAGGGAGGTTACCCATCCTAGCTCTGCCATCGCGCCAGAACGCTTAACACTTAATTTCGTTTCCTCGAGAAATCCGCTTAGGTAGTTCAAAATTTGATTCCGTTTCCATTTTATCGTATCCCAGGCATAATAGTAGCTTTACATTCGACTCTTTTAGTCATAATTTAAAAAACAATTATTTCGACTCTTTTAGTCATAATTTACGTACACGGTCGCGACAAGAGGTTTGCCCAGGGAGGTCACCCATCCTCGCTCTGCCATCGCGCCTGAACGCTTAACTTCATGGTTTTGATTGGGCGAGAGAAGTACCGCGTGTTGTCTATCGCCGCCCGCTCCACATGTACTCGAGGGATATAAGAATAAACATCCCACTCAATGTCGGGTGCGATCATACCAGCACTAATGCACCGGATCCCATCAGAACTCCGAAGTTAAGCGTTCTTGGCGAGAGCAGTACTATGATGGGTGACCCCCTGGGAAGTCCTCGTGTTGCACCCCTAATCGTGTTTTTTTATTTTTGATTGCTTGCTGACAGACTATTTTCGGTTCAAATAATCTGAATCTCTATCGGGACCAGATAAAACATGTGAAATCAACGTAGCTCGAGAAATGCCGGATTTGGACAAAATTGTACACTAATTTGATTGTAAACGGGCAAAGGAACGAGACTCATTGCGATTTTCTGCTTCTGTTAAGTTTCCGTTTCCTCGAGAAATTCGCTTAGGAAGTCGAAATTCGATTCCATTTCCATTTTATCGTATCCCAGGCATAATAATAGCATTACATTCGCTATTTTCTTCTTATTATTTTTTTTTATTTTCTGGGAACATTTAGCGATTTTTGTTGTAGTGAGCCGGTTATGTGCGGAAGGGTATGACGCAGATTACTCCGTGGACAGTTAACTCATTAAAAACAATTATTTCGACTGTTTTAGCCATAATTTACGTAAACGGTCGCGACACGAGGACTTCCCTGGGAGGTCACCCATCCCAGCTCTGCCATCGCGCTAGAACGCTTAACTTCATGGTTCTGATTGGGCTAGAGCAGTGCCGCGTATTGTCCATCGCCGCCTGCTCCACACGTACTCGAGGATATAAGAATAAACATCCCACTCAATGTCGGGTGCGATCGTACCAGCCCTAATGCACCAGATCCCATCGGAACTCTGAAGTTAAGCGTGATTGGGCGAGAGCAGTACTAGGATGTCCTTGTTTTGCAACCCTTTTCGTGTTTTTCTATTTTTGATTACTTGTTGACTGACGATTTTCGGCTCAAATCATCTGAATCTCGATCGGGACCAGATAAGACATGTGAAATAAACGTAGCTCGGGCACTGCCGGATTTGGACAAAATTGTAGGCTAATTTGATTGTAAACGGGCAAACGAACGAGACTCATTACTCCGCAACGAGGTTGCGAGATTTTAGCCGAACTCCTTCTCTAAGACCCTCTAAATTGCGATTTTCCGCTTTTGTTAAGCTTCTGTTTTCTCGAGAAATCAGCTTAGGAAGTCCGAAATTCGATTCCGGTTCCATTTTATAGTATCCCAGGCATAATAATAGCTTTACATTCGTTATTTTCTTCTTCTTATTTTTTTTCTATTTTCTGGGAACATTTAGCGATTTTTGTTGTCGTGAGCCGGTTCTGTGCGGAAGGGTATGACACAGATTACTCCGGAAATGGTGAACTCAGTAAAAACAATTATTTCGTCTGTTTAAGCCATAATTTACGTAAACGGTCGGAGGTCACCCATCCTAGCTCTTCCATCGCGACAGAACGCTTTACTTCATGGTTCTGATTGGGCTTGAGCAGTGCCGAGTGTTGTCCATCGCCGCCCGCTCCACACGTACTCGAGAGATATAAGAATAAACATCCTACTCAATGTCGGGTGCGATCATACCAGCACTAATGCACCGCATCCCATCAGAACTCCGAAGTTAAGCATGCTTGGGCGAGAGCAGTACTAGGATAGGTGACCCCTTGGAAGTCCACGTGTTGCACCCCTTTTCGTGATTTTCTATTTTTGATTACTCGAGAAATCCGCTAATAAAGTCCGAAATTCGATTCCGGTTCCATTTTATCGTATCCCAGGTATAATAATAGCTTTACATTCGCTATTTTCTTCTTCTTTTTTTCTATTTTCTGGGAACATTTAGCCATTTTTGTTGTCGTGAGTCGGTTCTGTGCGGAAGGGAATGATGCAGAGTACTCCGGAGACGGTTAACTTTTTAAAAAAAATTATTTCGACTGTTTTAGCCATAATTTACGTAAACGGTCGCGACACGAGGACTTCCCAGGGAGGTCACCCATACTAACTCTGCCATCGCGCCAGAACGCTTATCTTCATGGTTCTGATTGGGCAAGAGCAGTGCCGCGTGTTGTCCATCGCCGCCCGCTCCACACGTACTCGAGGGATATAATAATAAACATCCCACTCAATGTCGGGTGCGATCATACCAGCACTAATGCACCGGATCCCATCAGAACTCCGATGTTAAGCGTGCTTGGGCAAGAGCAGTACTAGGCTGGGTGACCCCTTGGAAGTCCTCGTGTTGCACCCCTTTTCGTGATTTTCTATTTTTGATTACTTGTTGACAGCCAATTTTCGGCTCAAATCATCTGAATCTCGATCGGGACCAGATAAGGCATGTGAAATCAACGTAGCTCTGGAACTGCCGGATTTGGAAAAAATTGTAGCCTAATTTGATTGTAAACGGGCAAACGAACGAGACTCATTACTCCGCAATGAGCTGACGAGATTTTAGCCGAATTCCTTCTCTAAGACCCTCTAATTTGCGATTTTCTGCTTTTGTTAAGCTTCCGTTTCATCGAGAAATCCGCGTAGGAAACTTCGAAATTCGATTCCGGTTCCATTTTATCGTATCCCAGGCATAATAATAGCTTTACATTCGTTATTTTCTTCTTCTTAATTTTTTCTATTTTCTGGGAACATTTAGCGATTTTTGTTGTCGTGAGCCGGTTCTGTGCGGCAGTGTATGAGGTAGATTACTCCGGATTCGATTAACTCATTAAAAACAATTATTTCAACTGTTTTAGCCATAATTTACGTAAACGGTCGCGACACGAGGACTTCCCTGGGAGGTCACCCATCATAGCTCTGCCATCGCGCTAGAACGCTTAACTTCATGGTTCTTATTGGGAGAGAGCAGTGCCGCGTGTTGTCCATCGCCGCCCGCTCCACACGTACTCGAGGGATATAAGAATAAAAATCCCACTCAATGTCGGGTGCGATCATACCAGCACTAATGCACCGGATCCCATCAGAACTCTGAAGTCAACCGTGCTAGGGCTAGAGCAGTACTAGGATTGGTGACCCCCTGGGAAGTCCTCATGTTGCACCTCTTTTCGTGTTAATTTATTTTTGATTACTTGTTGACAGACGTTTTTCGGCTCAAATCATCTGAATCTCGATCGGGACTAGATAAGACATGTGAAATCAACGTAGCTCGAGCATTGCCGGATTTGGACAAAATTGTAGCCTAATTTGATTGTAAACAGGCAAAAAAATGAGACTCATTGCTCCGCAATGAGCTGACGAGATTTTAGCCGAATTCCTTCTCTAATACCCTCTAATTTGCGATTTTCCGCTTCTGTTAAGCTTCTGTTTCCTCGAGAAATCCTCTTAGGAAGTTCTAAATTCGATTCTTGTTCCATTTTATCGTATCTCAGACATAATAATAGCTTTATATTCGCTATTTTCTTCTTCTTATTTTTTTCTATTTTCTGAGAACATTTAACGATTTTTATTGTTGTGAGCCGGTTCTGTGCGGAAGGGTATGACGCAGATTACTCCGGAGACGGTTAACTCATTAAAACAATTATTTCGACTGTTTTAGCCATAATTTACGTAAACGGTCGCGACACGAGGACTTCCCAGGGAGGTCACCCATACTAACTCTGCCATCGCGCCAGAACGCTAACTTCATGGTTCTTATTGGGCGAGAGCAATGCCGCGTGTTGTCCATCGCCGCCCGCTGCACACGTACTCGAGGAATATAAGAATAAACATCCTACTCAATGTCGGGTGCGATCATACCAGCACTAATGCACCGGATCCCATCAGAACTCCAATGTCAACCGTGCTTGGGCTAGAGCAGTACTAGGATGGGTGTCGCCCTGCGAAGTCCTCGTGTTGTACCTCTTTTCGTGTTAATCTATTTTTGATTACTTGTTGACAGAAGATTTTCGGCTCAAATCATCTGAATCTCGATCGGCACCAGATAAGACATGTGAAATCAACGTAGCTCGGGCAGTGCCGGATTTGGACAAAATTATTTCCTAATTTGATTGTAAACGGGCAAACGAACGAGACACATTACTCCGCAATGAGATGGCGAGATGTTAGCCGAATTTCTTCTCTAAGACCCTCTAATTTGCGATTTTCCGCTTCTGTTAAGCTTCCGTTTCCTCGAGAAATCCTCTTAGAAAGTTTGAAATTCGATTCCTGTTCCATTTTATCGTATCTCAGGCATAATAATAGCTTTACATTCGATATTTTCTTCTTCTTATATTTTTTTTTCTATTTTCTGGGAACATTTAGCGATTTTTGTTGCCGTGAGCCGGTTCTGTGCGGAAGGGTATGATGCAGATTACTCCGGAGACAGTTAACTCATTAAAAACAATTATTTCTATTGTTTTAGCCATAATTTACGTAAACGGTCCCGACACGAGGACTTCCCATGGGAGGTCACCCATCCTAGCTCTGCCATCGCGCCAGAACGCAAACTTCATGGTTCTGATTGGGCGAGTGCAGTGCCGCGTGTTGTCCATCGCCGCCCGCTCCACACGTACTCAGGAGATATAAGAATAAACATTCCACTCAATGTCTGGTGCGATCATACCAGCAATAATGCACCGGATCCCATCAGAACTCCGAAGTTAAGCGTGCTTGGGCAAGAGCAGTGCAAGGATGGGTAACCCTTGGGAAGTCCTCGTGTTGCTCCCCTTTTCGTGATTTTCTATTTTTGATTACTTGTTGACAGCCGATTTTCGGCTCAAATAATCTGAATCTCGATCGGGACTAGATAAAACTTGTGAAATCAACGTAGCTCGGGCACTGCCGGATTTGGACAAAATTGTAGCCTAATTTGATTGTAAATGGGAAACGAACGAGGCTCATTGCGGATCGAGATTTTAGCCGAATTCCTTTTCCGAAGCCCTCTAATTTACGATTTTCCGCTTCAGTTAAGCTTCCGTTTCATCGAGAAATCCGCTTAGGAAGTTTGAAATTCGATTCCTGTTCCATTTTCTCGTATATCATGCATAATAATAGCTTTACATTCGCTGTTTTCTTCTTCTTATTTTTTTTCTATTTTCTGGGAACATTTAGCGATTTTTGTTGCCGTGAGCTGGTTCTGTGCGGAAGGGTATGTCGCAGATTACTCCGGAGACAGTTAACTCATTAAAAACAATTATTTCGACTGTTTTAGCAATAATTTACGTATACGATCGCGACACGAGGACTTCCCAGGAAGGTCACCCATCCTAGCTTTGCCATCGCGTCAGAACGCTTAACTTCATGGTTCTGATTGGGCGAGAGCAGTGCCGCGTGTTGTCCATCGTCGCACGCTCCACACGTACTCGAAAGATATAAGAATAAAAATCGCACTCAATGTCTGGTGCGATCATACCAGCACTAATGCACTGGATCCCATCAGAACTCCGAAGTTAAGCGTGCTTGGGCGAGAGCAATACTAGGATGGGTGACCCCCTTGGAAGTCGTAGTGTTGCACCCCTTTTCGTGTTTTTCTATTTTTGATTACTTGTTGACAGACGATTTTCGGCTCAAATCATCTGAATCTCGATCGGGACCAGATAGGACATGTGAAATCAACGTAGCTCGGGCACTGCCGGATTTGGACAAAATTGTAGGCTAATTTGATTGTAAACGGGCAAACGGACGAGACTCATTGCGGACTGGCGAGATTTTAGCCGAATTTCATCTCTAAGACCCTCTAATTTGCGATTTTCCGCTTCTGTTAAGCTTCCGTTTCCTCGAAAAATCTGCTTAGGAAGTTCGAAATTCGACTCCGGTTCCATTTTATCGTATCTCAGGCATAATAATAGCTTTACATTCGCTATTTTCCTATTCTTATTTTTTTTCTATTTTCTAGAAACATTTATCGATTTTTGTTATCGTGAGCCGGTTCTGTGCGGAAGGGTATGACGCAGATTACGCTGGAGACGGTTAACTCATTAAAAACAATTATTTCGACTTTTTTAGCCATAATTTACGTAAACGGTCGCGACACGAGGACTTCCCGGTAGGTGATCCATCCTAGCTCTGCCATCGCGCCAGAACGCTTAATTTCATGGTTTTGATTGGGCGAGAGCAGTGCCGCTTGTTGTCTATCGCCGCCCGCTTCACACGTACTCGAGGATATAAGAATAAACAACCCACTCAATGTCGGGTGCGATCATAACAGCACTAATGCACCGGATCCCATTAGAACTTCGAAGTTAAGCATGCTTGGGCGAGACCAGTACTAGGATGGGCGACCCCCTGGGAAGTCGTCGTGTTGCACCCCTTTTTGTTTTTTTCTATTTTTGATAACTTGTTGACAGACGATTTTCGGCTCAAATCATCTGAATCTCGATCGGAACCAGATAAGACATGTGAAATCAACTTGGCTCGGGCACTGCCGGATTTGGACAAAATTGTAGGCTAATTTGATTATAAACGGGCAAACGATCGACTCATTACTCCGCAATGAGCTGGCGAGATTTTAGCCGAATTTCTTCTTTAAGACCCTCCAATTTGCGATTTTCCGCTTCTGTTAATCTTTCGTTTCCTCGAGAAATCTGCTTAGAAAGTCCGAAATTCGATTCCAGTTCTATTTTATCGTATCTCAGCCATAATAATAGCTTTACATTCGCTATTTTCTTATTCTTATTTTTTTTCTATTTTCTGAGAACATTTAGCGATTTTTGTTGTCGTGAGCCGGTTCTGTGCGGAAGGGTATGACGCGGATTACTCCGGAGACGGTTAACTCATTAAAAACAATTATTTCGATTGTTTTAGCCATAATTTACGTAAACGGTCGCGACACGAGAACTTCCCATGGAGGTCACCCATCCTAGCTCTGCAATCGTGCCAGAACCCTTGGGAAGTCCTCATGTTGTACCTCTGTTCGTGTTTTTCTATTTTTGATTAATTGTTGACAGACGATTTTCGGCTCAAATCATCTGAATCTCGATCTGGACCAGATAAGACATGTGAAATCAACGTAGCTCGGGCACTGTCCTATTTGGACAAAATTGTAGCGTAATTTGATTGTAAACGGGCAAACGAACGAGACTCATTGCGGACTGGCGAGATTTTAGCCGAATTTCTTCTCTAAAACCCTCTAATTTGCGATTTTCCGCTTCTGTTAAGCTTCCGTTTCCTCGAGAAATCTGCTTAGGAAGTCCGAAATTCGATTCCGGTTCAATTTTATCGTATCGCAGGCATAATAATAGATTTACATTCGCTATTTTCTTATTTTTATTTTTTTTTCTATTTTCTGGGAACATTTAGCGATTTTTGTTTTCGTGAGCCGGTTCTGTGCGGAAGGGTATGACGCAGATTACTCCGGAGATGCTTAACTCATTAAAAACAATTATTTCGACTGTTTTAGCTATAATTTACGTAAACGGTCACGACACGAGGACTTCCCAGGAGGTCCATCCTAGCTCTGCCATCGCGCCAGAATGCTTAACTTCATGGTTCTGATTGGGCTAGAGCAGTGCCGCGTGTTGTCCATCGCCGCCAGCTCCACACGTACTCTAGGGATACAAGAATAAACATCCCACTCAAAGTCGGGTGCGATCGTACCAGCACTAATGCACCGGATCCCATTAGAACTCCGAAGTTCAGCGTGCTTGGACGAGAGCAGTACTAGGATGGATGACCCCCTGGGAAGTCCTCGTGTTGCACCCCTTTTCGTGTTTTTCTATTTTTGATTACTTGTTGACAGACGATTTTCAGATCAAATCATCTGAATCTCGATCGATCAGATAAGACATGTGAATTGTAGGCTAGTTTGATTGTAAACGGGCAAACGAACGAGACTCATTGCCTTGCAATGAGCTGGCGAGATTTTAGCCGAATTCCTTCTCTAAGACCCTTTAGTTTTCGATTTTCTGCTTCTGTTAAACTTTCGTTTCCTTGAGAAATCCGCTTAGGAAGTCCGAAATTCGATTCCGATTCCATTTTATCGTATCCCAAGCATAATAATAGCTATACATTCGCTATTTTATTATTCTTATTTTTTTTCTATTTTCAGGGAACATTTAGCGATTTTTGTTGTCGTGAGCCGGTTCTGTGCGGAAGGTTATGACGCAAATTACTCCGGAGACGGTTAACTCATTAAAAACAATTATTTCTACTGTTTTAGCCATAATTTACGTAAACGGTAGCGACACGAGGACTTCCTAGGGAGGTCACCCATCCTAGCTCTGCCATCGCGCTAGAGCGCTTAACTTCATGGTTCTTATTGGACGAGAGCAGTGCCGCGTGTTGTCCATAGCCGCCCGCTCCACACGTACTCGAGGGATATAAGAATAAACATCCCACTCAATGTCGGGTCCGATCATACAAGCACTAATGCAACGGATCCCTTAAAAACTCCTATGTTAAGCGTGCTTGGGCGAGAGCAGTACTAGGATGGGTGACCCCTTGGGAAGTCCTCGTGTTGCACCTCTTTTCCTGTTTTTCTATTTTTGATTACTTGTTGACAGACGATTTTCGGCTCAAATCGTCTGAATCTCGATTGTGACAAAATAAGACATGTGAAATCAACGTAGCTCGGGCACTGTCGGATTTGGACAAAATTGTAGACTAATTTGATTGTAAACGGGCAAACGAACGAGACTCTTTGCTCCGCAATGAGCTGGCGAGATTTTAGCCGAATTTCTTCTCTAAGACTCTCTAATTTGCGATTTTCCGTTTCTGTTAAGCTTCCGTTTCCTCGAGAAATCCGCTTAGGAAGTCCGAAATTCGATTTCGGTTCCATTTTATCGTATCTCAGGCATAATAATAGTTTTACATTCGCTATTTTCATATTCTTATTTTTTTTTTATTTTCTGGGGACATTTAGAGATTTATGTTGTCGTGAGCCGGTTCTGTGCGGAAGGAAATGACGGAGATTACTCCGGAGACGGTTAACTCATTAAAAACAATTATTTCGACTGTTTTATCCATAATTTACGTAAACGGTAGCGACACGAGGACTTCCTAGGGAGGTCACCCATCCTAGCTCTGCCATCGCGCTAGAGCGCTTAACTTCATGGTTCTTATTGGGCGAGAGCAGTGCCGCGTGTTGTCCATAGCCGCCCGCTCACACGTACTCGAGGGATATAAGAATAAACATCCCACTCAATGTCGGGTCCGATCATACAAGCACTAATGCAACGGATCCCTTCAGAACTCCGATGTTAAGCGTGCTTGGGCGAGAGCAGTACTAGGATGGGTCACCCCATGGGAAGTCCTCGTGTTGCACCCTTTTTCGTGTTTTTCTATTTTTGATTACTTGTTGACAGACGATTTTCGGCTCAAATCATCTGAATCTCGATCGGTACCATATATTTTTGATTACTTGTTGACAAACGAACGATATTTATTACCCCGCAACGAGGTGGCGAGATTTTAGCCGAATTCCTTCTCTACGACCCTTTAATTTGCGATTTTCCGCTTCTGTTAAGCTTCCGTTTCCTCGAGAAATCCGCTTAGGAAGTCCAAAATTCGATTCCGGTTCCATTTTATCGTATCCCGACACAATAATAGCTTTACATTCGATATTTTCTTCTTTTTTTTTCTATTTTCTGGGAACATTTAGCGATTTTTATTGTCGTGAGTCGGTTCTGTGCGAAAGCCTATGACGCAGATTACTCCGGAGATGGTAAACTCATTATAAACAATTATTTCTACTGTTTTAGCCATAATTTACGTAAACGGTCGCGACACGAGAACTTCCCAGGGAGGTCACCCACCCTACCTCTGCAATCGCGCCAGAACGCTTAACTTCATGGTTCTGTTGGGCGAGAGCAGTGCCGCGTGTTGTCTATCGCCACCCGCTCCACTCGTACTCGAGGGATATAAGAATAAAAATCCCACTCAATGTCGGGTGCGATAATACCAGCACTAATGCATCGGATCCCATCAGAACTCGGAAGTTAAGCATGCTTGGGCGAGAGAAGTACTAGGATGGGTGACCCCCTGGGAAGTCCTCGTGTTGCACCCCTTTTCTTGTTTTTCTATTTTTGATTACTTGTTGATAGACGATTTTCGGCTGAAATCATCTGAATCTCGATTGGGACCAGATAAGACAAGTGAAATCAACGTAGCTCGGGCACTGCCGGATTTGGACAAAATTGTAGCCTAATTTGATTGTAAACGGTCAAACGAACAAGCCTCATTCCTCCGCAATGAGCTGGCGAGATTTTAGCCGAATTCCTTCTCTAAGACCCTCTAATTTATGATTTTCCGCTTCTGTTAAGCTTCCGTTTCCTCGATAAATCCGCTTAGGAAGACCAAAATTCGATTCAGGTTCCATTTTATGGTATCTCAGGCATAATAATAGCTTTACATTCACTATTTTCTTCTTCTTATTTTTTTTTCTATTTTCTGGGAACATTTAGCGATTTTTGTGGTCGTGAGCCGGTTCTGTGCGGAAGGGTATGACACAGATCACTCCGGAGACGGTAAACTCATTAAAAACAATTATTTCGACTGTTTTAGCTATAATTTACGTAAACGGTCGTGACACGAGGACTTCCCAGAGAGGTCACCCATCCTAGCTCTGCCATCTTGCCAGAACGCTTAACTTCATGGTTCTGATTGGGCGAGAGCAGTGCTGCGTGTTGTCCATCGCCGCCCGCTCCACACGTACTCGAGGGATATAAGAATAAACATCCCACTCAATGTCGGGTGCGATCATACCAGCACTAATGCACCGAATCCAATCAGAACTGCGAAGTTAAGCGTGCTTGGGCAGGAGTGCTTGGGCGAGAGCAGTACTAGAATGGGTGACCCCCTGGGAAGTCCTCGTGTTGTACTCCTTTTCGTGTTTTTCTATTTTTGATTACTTGTTCACAGACGATTTTCGGCTCAAATCATCTGAATCTCGATCGAGACCAGATAAGACATGTGAAATCAACGTAGCTCGGGCACTGCCGGATTTGGACAAAAATGCAGGCTAATTTGATTGTAAACGGGCAAACGAACGAGACACATTACTCCGCAATGAGCTGGCGAGATTTTGCCGAATTCCTTCTCTAAAACCCTCTAATTTGCTATTTACCGCTTATGTTAAGCTTCCGTTTCCTCGAGAAATCCGCTTAGGAAGTCCTAAATTCGATTCCGATTCCATTTTATCGTATCCCAGGCATAATAATAGCTTTTCATCCACTATTTTCTTCTTCTAATTTTTTTTCTATTTTCGAGGAACATTTAGCGATTTTTTTGGTCGTGAGTCGGTTCTGTGCAAAAGGGTATGACGCAGATTACTCCGGAGATGGTTAACTCATTAAAAACAATTATTTCGACTGTTTTAGCTATAATTTACGTAAACGGTCGCGACACGAGGACTTCCCAGGGAGGTGACCCATCCTAGCTCTGCCATCTCGCTGGAACGCTTAACTTCATGGTTCTGATTTGGCGAGAGTAGTGCCGCGTGTTGTCCATCGCCGCTCGCGCCACACGTACTCGAGGGATATAAAAATAAACATCCCACTTAATGTCGGTTGCGATCATACCAGTACTAATACACTGGATCCAATCAGAACTCCGAAGTTAAGCGTGCTTGGGCGAGAGCAGTACTAGGATGGGTTTCCCCCACTGGGAACTCCTCGTGTTGCACCCCTTTTAGTGTTTTTTTATTTTTGATTTCTTGTTGACAGACGATTTTCGGTTCAAATCATCTGAATCACGATCGAAACCAGAAAATACATGTGAAATCAACGTAACTCGGGCACTGCCGGATTTGGACAAAATAGTAGCCTAGTTTGATTGTAAACGGGCAAACGAACGAGACTTATTACTCCGCAATGAGCTGGCGAGATTTTAGCCCAATTCCTTCTCTAAGACCCTCTAATTTGCGATTTTCCGCTTCTGTTGAGCTTCTGTTTCATCGAGAAATCCGCTTAGGAAGTCCGAAATTCAATTTCGTTCCATTTTATCATATCCCAGGCATAATAATAGCTTTACATTCGTTATTTTCTTCTTATTTTTTTTATTTTCTGGGAACATTTAGCGATTTTTGTTGTCGTTATCCGGTTCTTTGCGGAAGGGTATGACGCAGATTACTCCGGAGACGGTTAACTCATTAAAAACAATTATTTCGATTGTTTTATCCATAATTTACGTAATGGATCGCGACACGAGGACTTCCCAGGGAGGTCACCCAACCTAGCTCTGTTATCGCGCCAGAACGCTTAACTTCATGGTTCTGATTCGGCGAGATCAGTGCCGCGTGTTGTCCATCGCCGCCCGCTTTACAAGTACTCGAGTGATATAAAAATAAATATCCCACTTAATTTCGGGTGCGATCATACCAGCACTAATGCACCGGATCCCATCAGAACTCCGAAGTTAAGCGTGCTTGGGCGAGAGCAGCACTAGGATGATTGACCCCCTGGGAAGAACTCGTGTTGCACCCCTTTTCGTGTTTTTCTATTTTTAATTACTTGTTGACAGACGATTTTCGGCTCAAATCATCTGAATTTCGATCGGGCACTGCCGGATTTGGAAAAAATTGTAGCCTAATTTGATTGTAAACGGGCAAATGAACGAGACTCATTACTTCGCAATGAGCTGGCGAGATTTTAGCCGAATTCCTTCTCTAAGACCCTCTAATTTGCGATTTTCCGCTTTGGTTAAGCTTTCGTTTCCTCGATAAATCCGCTTAGGAAGTTCGAAACTCGATTTCGATTCCATTTTATCGTATCCCAGGCATAATAATAGTTTTACAATCGCTATTTTATTCTTTTTTTTTTATTTTCTGGAAACATTTAGCGATTTTTGTTGTCGTTAGCCTGTTCTGTTTGGAAGGGTATGACACAGATTACTCCGGAGATGGTTAACTCATTAAAAACAATTATTTCGACAGTTTTAGCCATAATTTACGTAAAGGGTCGCGACACTAGGATTTCCCAGGGAGGTCACCCATCCTCGCTCTGCTATCGCTCCAGAACGCTTAATTTCATGGTTCTGATTAGGCGTGACCAGTGCCGCGTGTTGTCCATCGCAGCCCGCTCCACACGTACTCGAGGGATATAAGAATAAACATCCCACTCAATGTCGGGTGCGATCATACCAGCACTAATGCACCCGGATCCCATCAGAACTCTGAAGTTAAGCTTGCTTGGGTGAGACCAGTACTTGGATGGGTGACCGCCTAAAAAGTCCTTGTGTTGCATCCCTTTTCGTGTTTTTCTATTTTTGATTACTTGTTGACAGACGATTTTCGGCTCAAATCATCTGAATCTCGATCGGGACAAGATAAGACATGTGAAATCAACGTAGCTCGGGCACTACCGGATTTGGACAAAATTGCAGCCTAATTAGATTGTAAACGGGCAAACGAACGAGACTAATTACTCCGCAATGAGCCTGCGAGATTTTAGCCGAATTCCTTCTCTAAGACCTTCTAATTTGCGATTTTCCGCTTTTGTTAAGCTTCTGTTTCCTCGAGAAAATCCGCTTAGGAAGTCCTAAATTCGATTCCGGTTCTATTTTATCGTATCCCAGGCATAATAATAGCTTTACATTCGCTATTTTCTTCTTCTTATTTTTTTTTCTATTTTCTGGGAACATTTAGAGATTTTTGTTGTCGTGAGCCGGTTCTGTGCGGAATGGAATGACGGAGATTACTCCGGAGACGGTTAACTAATTAAAAACAATTATTTCGACTGTTTTAGCTATAATTTATGTAAACGATCGCGACACGAGGACTTCCCAGGGTGGTCACTCATCCTAGCTCTGCCATCTCGCCAGAACGCTTAACTTCATGGTTCTGATTGGGCGAGAGCAGTGCCGCGTGTTGTCCATTGCCGCTCGCGCCACACGTACTCGAGGGATATAGGAATTAACACCTCACTCAATGTCGGTTGCGATCATACCAGTACTAATGCATTGGATCCAGTCAGAACTCCGAAGTTAAGCGTGCTTGGGCTAGTAGTACTAGGATGGGTGACCACCTGGGAAGTCCTCGTGTTGGAACCCTTTTCGTGTTTTTCTATTTTTGATTACTTGTTCACAGACGATTTTCGGCTCAAATCATCTGAATCACGATCGGGACAAGATAAGACATGTAAAATCAACGTAGCTCGGGCTCTGCCAGATTCGGACAAAATTGTAGCCTAATTAGATTGTAAACGGGCAAACGAACGAGACTCATTACTCCGCAATGAGTTGGCAAGATTTTAGCCGAATTCCTTCTCTAAGACCCTCTAATATGCAATTTTCCGCTTCTGTTAAGCTTCTGTTTCCTCGATTAATCCGCTTAGGAAGTCCGAAATTCAATTCCGGTTCCATTTTATCTTATCCCAGGCATAATAATAACTTTAAATTCATTATTTTTTTTTTTTGCTATTTTCTGGGAACATTTAGCGATTTTTGTTGTCGTGAGCCGGTTCTGTGCGGAAGGGTATGACGCAGATTACTCCGGAGACGGTTAACTCATTAAAAACAATTAGTTCGATTGTTTTATCCATAATTTACGTAAACGGTCGCGACACGAGGACTTCCCAGGGAGGTCACCCATCCTAGCTCTACCATCGCGCCAGAACGCTTAACTTCATGGTTCTGATTGGGCGAGAGCATTGCTATAATGATCATGGGCCATTAGGCTGAACCAACAAAGGTCTCGGCCCATACCCACGCACCACTACTTGTCATAATTCGTTAGGATGGTCCAGCATGGGCCGATGCCTTTGTTGGTTCAGCCTAATGGCCCATGATCGTTACAAAAAAGCGCTTTTTTTTGTAAAGATCATGGGCCATTAGGCTGAACCAACAAAGGCCTCGGCCCATACCCACACACCACTACAGTTCATGGGTCATTAGGATTGTCCAGCATGGGCCTCGGCCCATGCCAATGCACCGTCACTCATAGAATATCTCATCCCTGGTAAGTGGTTTCTTTCGCCTTCCCCAACACTTGAACCCAGGACCTCCAGGCTTATGTACCTAGATTCCTAAGTGTTGGTACCAGTTGAGAATTTAGTCTTTTTATATTATTTTAGCCCTTATGAACCACGACTCAACCCCCGTGAACCATTTTTCAATTTTCCCAAGTTTTAAAAACCCTAATGAACCAAAATCTTCGACCCCGAGCCATCTCTTGATTTTCACGAGTTACCCCCGAACCATGTTGATCCAAAACTTGACCAACATCCTAAAGTACGCTACTGGGCCCAAAGATCCCATGGAAAACAGCCCAAACCAAAAATCAAGCTCCATACTCCTCTACCATAAGATGGCCGAGAAATCCTTGTTGGACAAGGACTCTTGATCAAGCTTCCCTGCATCTACCAACGAACCCAGCCACTGAACCAACCTGTTGTGCACCCGCTAAGGACCCTAAGGACTCGACCTGACCCAGCCCAAGCCCCCTGGACCATGCCCACCAGCCTGCAACAAGCCCAGAACCCTGCACGCAATTCCCCTTGATTCTCCGGTGGGAGTCATAGCCTGCTAGGACTCCTTCCCAGCCCTTGAGCGCGAGTCCTAGCATGGCTAGGACTCTATCCCTAACTCACCCACGACCTTGGCTAACCCCTGGAACCAGCCAAGCAAGCCCTAGCCCCTGCAACAATAAAACCTAACCCCTTTGCTCCATGACAGCAAGTTGCTGCACAGCTTGTGTTCTATTGCATGTGTGGTGTTAAGGTGATTATCTAGGACTCTAAATCCCACGTAAAATCATGCCTTAACATAACCTATATCATGGCAGCCCGTATATACATGTAAACGACAAAAGTTTGAATCAAAATCATGCTTGGAATTTCATGGATTGCATAAAAACGAAAATAATTCAAAGTGTCACTTGTTTCCCAAAATTTTCATGCATAAAAATATAATATGATGTGATGATAGTTTGAAGGGAAGAATAGGTGTGCCTATGCGTAATTTATGCACGAAAAACCGTTGACGATGACGAAGAACGGAGCAAGAACCTTGGCTAAGACTTTCCCTTGGCAATGCTCGAAAGTTTGCCTCAATTTTTAAACATGTGTGTGCCGTGTAATCTAGGTACTTTCAGAAGAGTGGCCGTGTCCTTTTTAAAGAATCGTAGGGTTATGGGAAAGGTTAACATATTATATACTTAATTAAACACTAACAAGGCTTTAGGCCTAATAAGCCCCTAATTAAGCCAATTAGTCTATATTATAATTAATTAAAATATTAGTAATGTTTTGGTAAAAATAGTTTGGGAATTAAATAGCCGGATTGCCAAAAAGTTCGTATTTTTTTATTGAAAAACCCACACGGATAAAATTTACGTTCCGGCATATAAAATAAACATGCAAGTATCGAAATTTAAGGGACCAAAATGCAATATTTCGAAAGATTTGGGACCTAAGGGCAATTTACGAACGTTTAAGGGCTGAATCAGAATTTTCGAAATAATATAAGGATTTATTTGTTGTCCATCGCCGCCCGCGCCACACGCACTTGAGGGATATAAGAATAAACATCTCACTCAATGTCGGATGCGATCATACCAGCACTAATGCACCGGATACCATCAGAACTCCGAAGTTAAGTGGCTTGGGCCAGAGCAGTACTAGGATGGGTAACCCCCTGGAATGTCCTTGTGATGCATCCCTTTTCGTGTTTTTCTATTTTTGATTACTTGTTGATAGACGATTTTCGGCTCAAATCATCTGAATTTCGATCGGGACCAGATAAAACATGTGAAATCAACGTAGCTCGGGCACTGCCGGATTTGGACAAAATTGTAGCCTAATTTGATTGTAAACGGGCAAACAAATGAGACTCATTACTCCGCAATGATCTGGCAAGATTTTAGCCGAATTCCTTCTTTAAGACCCTCTAATTTGCGATTTTCCGCTTCTGTTAAGCTTCCGTTTCCTCGAGAAATCGGCTTAGGAAGTCCGAAATTAGATTCCATTCCATTTTATCGTATCCCAGGCATAATAATAGCTTTACATTCGCTATTTTCTTCTTCTTATTTTTTTTCTATTTTCTGGGAACATTTAGCGATTTTTGTTGTCGTGAGCCGGTTCTGTGCGGAAGGGTATGACGCAGATTACTCCGGAGACGGTTAAATCATTAAAAATAATTATTTCGACTGTTTTTTCCAATATTTACATAAACGGTCGCGACACGAGGACTTCTCAGGGAGGTCACTCATCCTAGCTCTGCCATCGCGCCAGAACGCTTAACTTCATGGTTCTGATTGGGCGAGAGTAGTGCCGCTTGTTGTCCATCGCCGCCCGCTCCACACGTACTCGAGGTATATAATAATAAACATCCCAATCAATGTCGGGTGCGATCATACCAGCACTAATGCACCGGATCCCATCAGAACTCCGGAGTTAAACGTGCTTGGGCGAGAGCAGTACTAGGATGGGTGACCCGACTCCCTGGGAAGTCCTTGTGTTGCACCCCTTTTCTTGTTTTTCTATTTTTGATTACTTGTTGACAGATGATTTTCGGCTCAAATCATCTGAATCTCGATCGACACCAGATAAGACATGTGAAATCAATGTAGCTCGGGCTCTGCCGGATTTGAAAAAAATTGTAGGCTAATTTGATTGTAAACGGGCAAACGAACGAGACTCATTACTCCGCAATGAGCTGGCGAGATTTTAGCCGAATTCCTTCTTTAAGACCCTCTAATTTGCGATTTTCCGCTTCTGTTAAACTTCCGTTTCCTCGAGAAATCCATTTAGCAAGTTCTAAATTCGATTTCTGTTCCATTTTATCGTATTCCAGGCATAATAATAGCTTACATTCGCTATTTTCTTCATCTTATTTTTTTTTCAATTTTCTGGGAACATTTAGCGATTTTTGTTGTCGTGAGCCGGTTTTGTGAGGAAGGGTATGACGCAGATTACTCCGGAGATGGTTAACTCATTAAAAACAATTATTTCAACAGTTTTAGCGATAATTTATGTAAAAGATCACGACACGAGGACATTTCAGGGAGGTCACCCATCCTAGCTCTGCCATCGCGCCAGAACGCTTAACTTCATGGTTCTGATTGGGCGAGAGCAGTGCCGCGTGTTGTCCATCGCCGCACGCTCCACACGTACTCGAGGGATATAAGAATAAACATCTCACTAAATGTCGGGTGCGATCATACCAGCACTAATGCACCGGATCCCATCGGAACTCCGAGGTTAAGCGTGCTTGGGCGATAGCAGTACTAGGACGGGTGACCCCCTTGGAAGTCCTCGTGTTGCACCCCTTTTCGTGTTTTTCTAATTTTGATTACTTGTTGACAGACGATTTTCGGCTCAAATCATCTGAATCACGATCGGGACCAGATAAGACATGTGAAATCAACGTAGCTCGGGCACTGCCGGATTCTGAAAAATTGTAGCCTAATTTGATTGTAAACGAGCAAACGAATGAGACTCATTACTCCGCAATGAGCTGGCGAGATTTTAGCCGAATTCCTTCTCTAAGACCCTCTAATTTGCGATTTACCGCTTCCGTTTCCTCGAAAAATCCGCTTAGGAAGTTCGAAATTCGATTCCGGTTCCTTTTTATCGTATCCCAGGCATAATAATAGCTTTACATTCGCTCTTTTCTTCTTCTTATTTTTTTTTCTATTTTCTGGGAACATTTAGCGATTTTTGTTGTCGTGAGCCGGTTCTATCCGGAAGTGTATGAAGCAGATTACTCCGGAGACGGTTGACTCATTAAAAACAATTATTTCGACTGTTTTAGCTATAATTTACGTAAACGGTCGCGACACGAGGACTTCCCAGGGAGGTCATTCATCCTAGCTCTGCCATCGCGCCAGAACGCTTAACTTCATGGTTCTGATTGGGCGAGAGCAGTGCCGCGTGTTGTCCATCGCCGCCTGCTCCACAGGTACTCGAAGGGTATAAGAATAAACATCCCACTCAATGTCGGGTGCGATCATACCAGAACTAATGCACTGGATCCCATCGAACTCCGAAGTTAAGCGTGCTTGGGCGATAGCAGTATTAGGATGGGTGACCCCCTTGGAAGTCCTCGTGTTGCATCCCTTTTCGTGTTTTTCTATTTTTTGTTACATGTTGACAGACGATTTTCGGCTCAAATCATCTGAATCACGATCGGGACCAGATAAGACATGTGAAATCAACGTAGCTCGGGCACTGCCAGATTTGGACAAAATTGTAGGCTAATTTGATTGTAAACGTGCAAACGAACGAGACTCATTACTGCGCAATGAGGCGGCGAGATTTTATCCGAATTCCTTTTCTAAGACCCTGTAATTTGCGATTTACCGCTTCTGTTTCCTCGAGAAATCCACTTAGGAAGTTTGAAATTCGATTCTGGTTCCATTTTATCGTATCTCAGGCATAATAATAGCTTTACATTCGATATTTTCTTCTTCCCATTTTTTTTCTATTTTTTGGGAATATTTAGCGATTTTTGTTGTCATGAGCCGGTTCTGTGCGGAAGGGTATGACGCAGATTACTCCGAAGACGGTTAACTCATTAAAAACAATTATTTCGACTGTTTTATCCATAATTTCCTTAAACGGTCGCGACACGAGGACTTCTCAAGGAGGTCACCCATCCTAGCTGTGCCATCGCGCCAGAACGCTTAACTTCATGGTTCTGATTGGGCGAGAGCAGTGCCGCGTGTTGTCCATCGCCGCCCGCTCCACACGTACTCGAGGGCATATAAGAATAAACATCCCACTCAATGTCGGCAGCGATCATACCAGCACTAATGCACCGGATCCCATCAGAACTCCGAAGTTAAGCGTGCTTGGGCGAGACCAGTACTAGAAGAAGCAACTCCCTGGGAAGTCCTCGTGTTGCACCTCTTTTCGTGTTTTTCTATTTTTGATTATTTGTTGACAGACGATTTTCGGCTCTAATCATCTGAATCTCGATCGGGACCAGATAAGACATGTGAAACCAACGTAGCTCGGGCACTGACGGATTTGGACAAAATTGTAGGCTAATTTGATTGTAAACGGGCAAACGAACGAGACTCATTGTTTCGCAATGAGCTGGCGAGATTTTAGCCGAATTCCTTCTTTAAGACCCTCTAATTTCCGATTTACCGCTTCTCTTAAGCTTCCGTTTCCTCGAAAAAATCCACTTATGAAGTTTGAAATTCGATTCCAGTTTCTTTTTATCATATCCCAGGCATAATAATAGCTTTAGATTCGCTATTTTCTTCTTCTTAATTTTTTTCTATTTTTTGGGAACATTTATCGATTTATGTTGTTGTGAGCCGGTTCTGTGCGGAAGGGTATGACGCAGATTACTCCAGAGACGGTTAACTCATTAAAAACAATTATTTCGACTGTTTTAGCCATAATTTACGTAAACGGTCACGACACGAGGACTTACCAGGGTGGTCACCCATCCTAGCTCTGCCATCGCGCCAGAACGCTTAACTTCATGGTTCTGATTGGGCGAGAGCAGTGCCGCGTTTTGTCCATCGCCGCCCGCTCCACACGTACTCGTGGGATATAAGAATAAACATCCTAATCAATATCGTGTGCGATCAAAACAGCACTAATGCATCGGATCCCATCAGAACTCCGAAGTTAAGCTTGCTTGGGCGAGAGCAGTACTAGGATGGGTGACCCCCTGGGAAGTCCTCGTGTTGCACCCCTTTTCGTGTTTTTCTATTTTTGATTACTTGTTGACAGACGATTTTCTACTCAAATCATCTGAATCTCGATGGGGATCAGATAAGACATGTGAAATCAGCGTAGCTCGGGTACTGCCGGATTTGGACTAAATTGTAGGCTAATTTGATTGTAAACGGGCAAACGGACGAGACTTATTACTCCGCAAAGTCTTGGCAAGATTTTAGCTAAATTCCTTCTCTAAGTCCCTCTAATTTGCGATTTAACGCTTCTGTTAAGGTTTCGTTTACTCGAGAAATCCGCTTAGATAGTTCGAAATTCGATTCCGGTTCCATTTTATCGTATCCCAGGCATAATAATAGCTTTACATTCGTTATTTCCTTCTTCTTATTTTTTTTCTATTTTCTGGGAACATTTATCGATTTTTGTTGTCGTGAGCCGGTTCTGTGCGGAAGGGTATGACGCAGATTACTCCGGAGACGGTTAACTCATTAAAAACAATTATTTCGACTGTTTTATCCATAATTTACTGTAAACGATCGCGACACGAGGTCTTCCCAGGGAGGTCAGCCATCCTACCTCTGCCATCGCGCCAGAACGCTTAACTTCATGGTTATGATTGGGCGAGAGCAGTGCCGCGTTTTGTCCATCGCCGCCCACTCCACAAGTACTCGAGGGATATAAGAATAAACTTCCCACGCAATGTCGGGTGCGATCATACCAGCACTAATGCACCGGATCCCATCAGAACTCCGAAGTTAAGCGTGCTTGGGCGAGAGCAGTACTAGGATGGGTGACCCATTGGAAAGTCCTCGTGTTGCACCCTTTTCGTGTTTTTCTATTTTTGATTACTTGTTGACAGACGATTTTCGGCTCAAATCATCTGAATCTCAATCGAGACCAGATAAGAAATGTGAAATGAAAGTAGCTCGGGCACTGCTGGATTTGGACAAAATTGTAGGTTAATTTGATTGTAAACGAGCAAACGGACGAGACTCATTACTACGCAATGAGCTGACGAGATTTTAGCAGAATTCCTTCTCTAAGACCCTCTAATTTGCGATTTAACGCTTCTGTTAAGCTTTCGTTCCTCGAGAAATCCGCTTAGGAAGTTCGAAATTCGTTCCCGGTTCCATTTTATCGTAACCCAGGCATAATAATAGCTTTACATTCGTTATTTCCTTCTTCTTATTTTTTTTCTATTTTCTGCGAACATTTATATATTTTTGTTGTCGTGAGCCGGTTCTGTGCGGAAGGGTTATGACGCAGATTACTCCGGAGACGGTTAACTCATTAAAAACAATTATATCGACTGTTTTATCCATAATTTACGTAAACAATCGCGACACGAGGTCTTCCCAGGGAGGTCACCCATCCTAGCTCTGCCATTGCGCCAGAACGCTTAACTTCAAGGTTTATGATTGGGCGAGAGCAGTGCCGCGTGTTGTCCATCGCCCGCCGCTTCACACGTACTCGAGGGATATAAGAATAAACATCCCATCAATGTCGGGTGCGATCATACAGCACTAATGCACGGATCCCATCAGAATTCCGAAGTATGCGTTCTTGGGCCGAGAGCATTACTAGGTGGGTGACCCCCTGGGAAGTCCTCGTGTTGCACCCCTTTTCGTGTTTTTTCTATTTTTGATTACTTGTGACAGCCGATTTTGCAGCTCAATCATCTGAATCTCGATCGGACCAGATAAGACATGTGGAATGAACGTAGCTCGGGCACCTGCCGGATTTGGACAAAATTTTAGGCTAATTGATTATAAAACCGGGCAACACGGACGAGAATCATTGCTACGCAATGAGCTGACGAGATTTTAGCCGAATTCCTTCTCTAAGACACTCTAATTTTGCGATATACCGCTTCTGGTAAGCTTTCGTTTCCTCGAGAAAATCTCGCGTAGGAAGTTCGAAATTCGATTCCGGTTCATTTTATCGTATCCCAGGCATAATAATAGCTTTACATTCGTTATTTTTTCTTCTTATTTTTTTTTCTATTTCTGGGAACATTTATCGATTTTGTTGTGTGAGCCGGTTCTGGTGCGGAAGGGTATGACGCAGGATTACTCCGGAGACGGTTAACTCATTAAAAAAAATTATTTCGACTGTTTTATCCATAATTTACAGTAAACGTCGTGACACGAGGTCACCCATCCTAGCTCTGCCAATCGCGCCAGAACGCTTACTTCTGGTTATGATTGGGCGAGAGCAGTGCCGCGTGTTGTCCATCGCCGCCCGCTCCACACGTACTCGAGAGATATAAGAATAAACTCCCACTCAATATCGGGTGCGATCATACCAGCACTATTGCACCGGATCCCATCAGAACTCCGAAGTTAAGTGTGCTTGGGCAGAGCAGGACTAGGATGGGTGCCTATGAAAAGTCCTCGGGTTGCACCCTTTTTCGTGTTTTTCTATTTTTGATTACTTGTTGACAGAACGATTTTCGGCTCAAATCATCTGATCTCGATCGGGACATATAAGACATGTGAAATGAAAGTAGCTCGGGCACTGCTGGATTTGGACAAAAATTGTAGGCAATTTGATTGTAAACGGGCAAACGGACGAGACTCATTACTACGCAAATAAGCGTGACGAGATTTTAGCCGAATTTCCTGTTCTTTACAGACCCCTCTTAATTGCGATTTACAGCTTCTATTAAGTTGTTTCGTTTCCTCGAGAAATGCCGCCTTAGGCAAGTTCGGAAATTCGATTCCGGTTCCATGTTATCGTATCCCAGGCATAATAATAGCTTTCACATTCGTTATTTCTTCTCTTCATTTGTTTTCTTTTTTTCTGGGAACATTTATCGATTGTTTTTGTTGTCGTGAGCCGGTTATGTGCGGAAGGGTATGACGCAGATTACTCCGGAGACGGTTAACTCATTAAAAACAATTATTTCGACTGTTTTATACATACTTTACGTAAACCGGTCGGACACGGAGGTCTTTCCAGGGTGTGGTCACCCATCCTAGCTCTGCCATCTCGCCAGAACGCTTAACTTCATGGTTATGATTGGGCGAGAGCAGTGCCGCGTGTTGTCAATCGCCGCCCCGTCCACACGTACTCGAGGGATATAAGAATAATCATCCCACTCAATATCGTGTCGATCATACA